>NW_019722980.1:22992-29331 GCF_002891405.2 Cryptotermes secundus | reverse complement strand
AAACTCTCATTCCCAGTCGTTGGTTTCAAAATGTCTTCCCTGCCTAGTTTGACATTAAAATCTAAGAAAATTTTCATATGGTACTTCAGAAATTTATCAAATACAAGTTCTAGTTCTTCATAGAACCTGTTCTTTATATCATCAATTTTATCTTCTGTTGGGGCATGAACGTTCAGAGCTATGTTGTTACACCAGCGACATCTTAGTATTATGTATGACATCCTATGACTAATATACTCTACCCTGTTAACTGCTGACATGATTCTCTATGTATGAAAAAATCTGTACCTAATTAATGATTTTCATTCCCCCTTCCATAGAAAAATGTATATTCGCCTGTTGGTTCGGTGCCACCTCCGTCTCATCTGACCTCCTGTACTCCCACTACATCTAACTTATATTCTGAGATTTCTTCCGCCACTGCCCTGAGTGAACCTGCCCTATACATACTTCCAACATTCCAAGTACCAAATCTCATAATGAAAATTACTAGTGGAAAGTATAAATTATGAAGTCTCTTGTTACACAGTTAACTGCAGTCTCTAGTCTGAGTTCCTCTCATCACTTTTTAAGGTATCTTCAGTATTGTCAGGTGTTAGTAACTAGACATGGGGTTTGGACTGATAATTGGATTTATTGAATGCTTGCAACTCATAGCTACAAATAACTATAACAGTCTCACTTATTTACAGGCTCTAAATCGTTGGAACTGCAGAACACATAAAGTACTTAAACCTCATTTGATACATTGTGGACTAGTATTGGAGATTCGTATACAAGGCTCATCCAGCCACTATTGGTGCGTCAGGTGAGATCTGAATTCACCCGGAAGGCTGAGCATGCAGCAGTTGAAGTGTTTGCCACCAATCTCAAGAAATTGCTGCTTACACCTCCTCTTAGGGGCAAGACTGTGTTAGGAATTGACCCAGGTTTTAGAAATGGTTGTAAGTTAGGCATTACCTCACACACTGGCAGTTTACTGGCAACTGATGTGATTTATCCTCCATTTGATAGGTAGATAAACCCTGATTCAGATTCCAGTGCATGTAAACTTAGGGAGCTGCTTGTAAAATACAATTGCAAATTGATTGCTTTGGGTAATGGTACAGCATGTCATGAAACAGAAGCATACCTAAGTGACCTGATTCAGAATGGTTGGCTTTATCCTCTGGATGTGAAGTTCCCTATTGTGAGTGAACAAGGAGCGAGTATCTACTCTTGTAGTCCTGTAGCACAGAAGGAATTTCCAGACACAGATCCAATTGTCATCAGTGCAGTTTCCTTGGCACAAAGATTGCAGGACCCTCTTGGCGAATTGGTGAAAGTAGAGCCAAAGCATTTGGGTGTGGGCATGTACCAACATGATGTGCCTGAGAAGGAGCTGAGTTGTGCACTTGATGAAGTTGTAGTAGAGTGTGTCAGCTTTGTGGGTGTTGATGTAAACATAGCTTCTCATTGCTTACTCAGGAGAGTAGCTGGCCTGAATTCTTCAAGAGCTGAAAAGATAATTGAATGGCGTTCAAACAGTGGGCCATTCATTAATCGGCAGCAGTTGAAACAAGTGAAAGGCATTGGACCAGAAACAGCTGTACTGTAACTCCATTGTCATTACAAATTTCGTGCAAACTCTCATTCCTAATCATTCGTTTCAAAATGTCTTCCCTGCCTACTTTGGCATTGAAATCTCCTAAGAAAATTTTCATATGGTACTTCAGAAATTTATCAAATACAAGTTCTAGTTCTTCATAGAACCTGTTCTTTATATCATCAGTTTTATCTTCCGTTGGGGCATGAACGTTCAGAGCTATGATGTCACACCAGCGACATTAAAAGGTAAAAGGTAAGGTAAGGTTGTCCATGCACTTAGTTAAGTTACACATAGTAAGTTATGGGGAACTGGAGGTATAACTTCATGTATTAACCTTAGCACTAGATGGAGGTGAGTGGTCACTGCATATAATAGCCACTTCACCCCTGGGAAAGCATCTCTGGTACTCAGCAGATAGTAGGCTGGGTGGCCCCCAGAGCTGGTGTGAATGTGGTAGAGAAGAGACCTCTTGTGCTTCTCAGGAATTGAACTCAGATTCCTCAGTCATCCAGCCCATAGCTAGGGGCTATGACTGAGATATCCTGGTTCCAAAGGGGAAATAAGCAATATTTATTAATTTAATTGAAGAACAGATGACTACAGTGCATAAATGGTTAACCCACATGAACAGGATAGAGGATAATAATAGATTGCTAAATGGTATACAGAGATATAGGAAAATCATTCAAGAGAAGGTTAATGAATTGAAACAGGACTAATCCATGAAAGATATAGGAGGAAAGAAGAGTAAAAATTAACCTTATAAGAAGGCCCTCTATCTGACAGATGGAGCATGAAACTGACCTTTGGCCTTCAAGCTTCTAATACACTTCATGTGAATGCCTTAAATAAACTTCCTGTGTACGTTTTCATTTTTTATGTAAAGGGTTTGCTCTTGTTATGGTTTATGCCACATCCTACAGTCATTGTTTACTAAATGTAGATCCAAAGAATTTAATGTAATATGTGTATGTATACATATATTATTGATTTATAGAACCACTGCAAATGAGAAATTCTATCACAGAGGTATTTAAACAGTAACTTGCTAACAGAGGGTACATACAGATCATACAGAATAAAATGGGCCTTCATTTATCCTCAGCATTTTTCACAAACAGATAATTGCAAGATATAAAAATCTTAACATACCTGATGATTCATTATGATCTTGTGAACTATTCTTTGGTAATAATATAACCTAACACCTGAATTACTTTGGCTCCTCATTTCTAATTTTGAGAAAAATTTGACAAATTGAGTGATTTGTCTGCATAACAATGTTTTGCTGAGAAAAGTTAATATATATTTTGGACTGAACTTCTGTTTACACCTGGATGATGGCTGTACAACTTATTGGATTATAGTATGTATTCTACACTTCAGTTCTATCAGTATCTAATTGTATTTTATTATAGGTTCACGGAGATGAAATGCCCCATCATAACCTCACCCCCTCAGTCTTGTTCCATTACATACCACACATAGTAGTATGAGAAATTATCAGCTTCTTTCCACTCTAATGATGTACAAGATTACTGCGTTTTCACTATGGTTCCGCCTAATATGAATAACACTCTCACTGCTAACCATATTTTTTCCCACAGACTCCATAGTTTTGCCAAACAAATTTTTATTTCGCTGTTTGTGATGAATAAATGCTAATATTTGACAGTGATCATCTGCATAAGGCAGCTGTAATGGAATTGTTACTATAGAAGTGTATAAGCTTCCTGTGTTAAAATTGAGTCTCTCAGAATGGGTGCTATGAAGAGTACTATCTTGTTTGATGTGAAGCCCTTGGACTCTGTTCATTGTGTGCTTTCTTGTTGGTTACTTGCTTGGCTTCCCATCTGAGGACTGAGGTTTCATAGTGTGAAACTGTTCAACCCTAATCAAATACCTTCAGAGATGCTAATGTATGAGTAGGGAACATAAGTGGAACAATGATAAACTACTCATAGAATGACCTACCCTGTTTTCACTGTCTACCTATGGCTCTACAGCCCTTGTGGATCTTGACCGCTTTTTTGTTTCTTAATCCATACACAGTAGGACTCCTTGGATGGGAGATCAGTCTGTTGCAAGGCCGCCACCTACACACAGAACAACACAGAATAAATGCGCACAGACATCCATGCCTCAAGAGGGTTTCAAACTCATGCCTTAGATCGCGCGGATACTGCGATCAGCCCTGCTGTCACTATGGACAGTTATGGTATTGAACCCATGAGAATTTAGTCTTTAACTGCCTGGGTTGTGGCACAGCCTGGAATGCTTTTTGTATTCTGAAAACATCTTCGTGTAATTAAGTGTTACATTAAAAAACATTGTGCCAAACAAGTGCAAATACCAGCCACAGTATTTACAGTACTTTTTATAATAAAGGCAAAGTTGCACCTGTTCCTAACTAACATTTCTTGAAGTGGATGTTGAGTTCTATATAGTCTTAGTTTCATCAATACACAATCCTTATTTTCCAGTTGCAGGAGTGGAGTGTCACTGAGTCCATTGATACTGCAAGCCTTAAATGAACCTATGATGCCAACCCCTGATTATGGATAAGTATGAGGAATTACTGAAATAACAATTTGCAGGGGGAAGCTGAAAATGTGGGAGAAAACCCTGCTTATATGCCACTTTAGCCACCATTAACCCACTTGGACTATTCTGGGACTGAACCTGAGCCCCTATAGTATGAAGCCATTAACTAGCTGCTTGAGCGATGGCATGGCCTATAGATAAAGTTAATGGCCAGTTTCACTCCTCAAGTATGCATTTGATAGGTATGGACATGAGGATAGAAAATGATGTTTCCCTGTCTGGCATTAAGCCCAGCAACCCCACCACCAACCATACTACCACTGTCACTTCTGCTGCTACTACTACTACTACACTACTACTACCACCACTTATGGGCACTGGCAGGAGGGGAAGTCAGGCATCTCCTCTCAGTTTCTCTGGAAAAATAAAAAAATATTAAATGTTAAAACCAAGAATTAAAGTGTTTGAAAAATTTTTTATTGTAAATGGGGTATGCGGTAGGGTAGTTGGTTGAGGCACTATGTTACAGACTGGAAGGTCGCGGGTTCTAGTCCTGATGAGGTAATTTTTTTTTTCAGTTGACCTGATCCTTCCAGCCACACAATGGCCCTGAGGTCGACTCAGCCTCCAACAGAAATGAGTACCAGGAATCTTCCTGGGGGGTAAAAGGCGGCCGGCGCTTAAGGCTGACAACCTTACCGCCATCTGTGAGCCGATTGTCTAGAAGATGTGGGAGCCTCGACCCCTCACAACCATATAGGCCTCCACGGCCTGTTACAGGGATAACCTTACATTTTATTATTTTAAAATACTTCTGGACAACCAGCAAAAATTGAATGGCTAAACCCTTTGTGAAACTGGCAGTTCCAATTGGTCAAGGTGCATTTAATTTGCAGGAAAGGGTTGAAATTTTACTCATGTTACATGATAACATGCACGTGACCCATCAAGGAGGATGGACAAAGTCTGCTGGGGACTCGAAGCAGATACCTATCGCATACATGATATGAACTGAATCCTATATGTATATTAATGGCGTCGAATGTTAAATGTTAAGATGAAGCATGAATGGCGGAGAAAGAGAGAATTATCGTAAGCTACTTCATTTCTTTAGGCCACTCCATCAAACACAGTTAAACACGTTGGTAATTAAACGTGACATGAATTGTTTCATGATCTGGAGATTTCCTTAACCTGTTTTTCACGTTCTGACTCTCTGAGACTATTCTGACTTGTAGGATTTGACGTTCTCACGGTGTTGCTGCATGTTATTTGAGCTTAAAAATAAGTATAGACTACTGATAAGCTCACACCAGGCTTCTGCAGTGCTGGCTAAGGTGGGAGCGATGAGGGGGATGAGAGGGTGGAGGGAGAGTTGTACACTTGCAGCTGGGCTCGTCATTCGCTTGCTCTGCTGACTTCGCTGTCACTTGATCTGTTCCTATGTCAGTGTCCAGTGGCGGCTGGTTCGTTAGACCATCCTCGACACCGTTGCTTTTTAGCATACTTTCATATTTTGAAAAAAAAAATGAAAGTAGGCATATGCGATCTACATGCCATCTGTGTTTACTCCCATCAACTACTGAATGACTGAACCATGGTATGTATCATGGCACCTGAGCTCATTTCAACGGCGTACTTCATAAATCCCTCCCTTCAGTCTATGTGTCTATATGTGTGTCCTTCCTACCGTTGTTAGTTTAGTTTTATTTTATTTATTTTTTATTTATTAAATGAAATCACGAGTAACTCCGAAATTTTGGCGTCAAATGACTGAATGATACCGGTTCGTGATCTGAAAAATATTACATTTGCCAAACCGGCATTTGCATGGAGGGACTGAGGAAATCCAAGAAAAATTCATTTAGGACAGGCAATGTTCCGGCCCCAATTCGAACTGAGCATCTCCCCCCAAAAAATCAGAAGCGTTACTGACTGAGCCGCCTTTCTCGAGTCCTCACTTCATCATCTATACCATCACTAATAAAAGAAAATTTACCTAATAAAGTCTCGTATTAATTATAAGAACATGAAGCTATTATATATATTCTTCTGCCATTGCCCTGAGCGAACCTACCCTGTACATTCTTTTAATGCTAGTGGGGTGGGACTAAGTCCCTTGTACTGCGGCCACTTCTGGCCTATTGTACCAGCCCCAGATGATAGGTGAGGGTGATTGTGGAGCAAGTGGTGGAATGAAGATTGGC
>NW_019722980.1:22678-22949 GCF_002891405.2 Cryptotermes secundus | reverse complement strand
CCACCACAAACCCCACTTGACCAGACCAGGGATCGAACCCGGGCCGCCGCGGTGGGAAGCCAGCGACTAACCGCTTGAGCTATGGCGCTGACCTATACATACTTCTGACGTTCCAGGTACCGAATCTCATTTCCATTTTCTTTAGCCGAGGTCGTTTATCCAGAGTATCCGTCCAGGTCCGAGGCTTTGTGTTCATTTTCGTAACATTATTATTTTTTACGGTGAGGAGTTGTTAGCCCCACGCCCAACCCCCAAGCTGGAGGACCACCCC
>NW_019722980.1:22338-22574 GCF_002891405.2 Cryptotermes secundus | reverse complement strand
ACAGGGACCCACCTAACATTAAGGGAGGAAGTTAGACTGAGGGTGTTGAGGAGAATATTTAGACCGAAGAGAGATGAAGTGACAAGAGGTTGGAGAAAACTGCACACTGAGGAGCTTCATAACATCTACTCTTCTCCAAGTATAATTAGAACGATCAAGTCAAGGAGGATTAAGTGGGCAGGGCATGTAGCACGAATGGAGGAGACAAGGAATGCGTATAGGATATTGGTGGAAAA
>NW_019722980.1:3867-21971 GCF_002891405.2 Cryptotermes secundus | reverse complement strand
TCTCTAGTTTGAACTTAGGCAAGAAGGTAGTGATAGGATATGTTTCGCCTTTTCCTAAGCTCCTTGAGACAGAATTAGGAGCAATAACTTAAAATGGGCCACAACCACTTCCACGTGTTTCCAATTAACCGTTCACAATCCCGGTGACAACCTGACCTAGACAACGTACTCAGTTAGAAAAGCGTCATTAAATAACGTTGGCATGAGTCATGAGATAAAGTACTTCTTGGCCTCAAGTTCCCAGCAAGGAGCGAGGGGTGTGTGCTGATTATCGCATATTATCGGGAGGTGGCAGCTGGACACCACATCAGAGCGCAGACTTCATATGCCGCTTACATTAGTGGCTCATTTAACACTGTGACAAGTACCTGAAGGGAAATATAGAAAGAGTTTAAATAATTCTGGTAGTAGGGCCCAACGTTTTAACAATCATGCTTTTGAGAACCAGATTAATATTTCTCCCATCCTCCTCTAGATCTTCCAACATCTTACTTTCCATTACGTTTTCCTACAAAACCCTGTATCTCTAATTTCTTCCAACCAAGCTGTATGCCCAGCCCATCATAATATATGAAGCAAGACAACCCGTAAAATTTTCCTCGTGCTTTAAGTCTTTTAGACCCACATATTTTCCTGAATAAGATACTTTCGAACACTTGTAATTAATTTTCCACCCATGAAGCAGAAGCCGTGTTTTAAAGCCATACAGAACAGCTAGTGAAGTTATCGTTTTATGTTTGCCAGTTGTTATCATTTTCGAATAAATGCGTGATTAAGAACAGTTTAACTAGGCGTTTATGATTTATCAAAGCTCAGGAAATCAACCGATCACAGTGACCACGCGGTCTAAGGCATGACCTGTCTTCGCTTGCTCCAACACTGGGGTCGTGGGTTCAATTCCCACTTGAGGCATGGATATTTGTCTACGTTTATTCTGTGTTGTGTCAACCTGTGCAGGTAGCGGCCTTGTGACAGGCTGATATCCCGTCCAAGGAGTCCTACCGACTGTCTATACGTATATTGAGAAACGGAAGTGAAACGACGCTTTCACGAATGCCGTATGCTTCAGAGGGTACAACAGGAATATGAATGAATCAATGAGAAAATCAACAACTCTTCAACTATCTATTTTAATATTATCTTCTGAGTCTTCCTATTGCCCTTTCTTCCACGACGAATTTGAACTACAATTTTGTATACCTTAATTTACCTTTTATGAATGCTCCCTGTTTAGTTGCATCATTCTAACAGCGTTAGCTCTGATAAGCTGGTATAGCCCTGTCAGTAACATAACAGGCCATGGGACTAGAGAACCGGAGTTCGATCACCAGCAGAACAAGCATTTCCTATTTGTATTCACCTCCATAAGCCTGTCGGATGTGGGGGCACAAAATAAATATTATGTTCCTTCTTACAGGTGCCTGTGACTCTCCTTCATGTACTTCGAGAATGACCTCCACGCCACTATACATGTCCAGAGGGTACAACTTACGACGCGGGAATAAATTTATCGTTATTTTCATTTATAACATTCAGCTCGAGAACTTAATTAAAGAATCGCCAAATGATAACATCTGTCATTAAACTTATTCATTTATCTCTCCCGCGTCGAAAATTCCCTCGCAATTTTGTTTCCAAACACCTGTGTTCTTCACTGGGCGCGAGAAATTAGATTGTGTAACCGAGCTGTGATTGGACGGTGCTATCATTCTATATTTATTTAATTTTAAAATCCGAAACAAACGAGGCTTCGCCAAAAATTTAGAGGAGACTTTATGCGTAATATTATTTTATTCGATCTCGGAATGTAATTTGTGAAATATTTAACACGAACATTTACTCTGTGTAGGTACTATCGATAGGAGTGACATCTTGAACCACCCTCCCTTATTATGACGTGTCCTTCGCACAGGTCAGAGAGCTATTGCGTGTGAGGGAGGTAAGATGTGATTAGCGTGTGCTCCAATTCTGCAGCTTCGTGTGCAGATCTTGTGCAGCTAGGTCAGCGTAAATTCCCATGAGTTGTGTTAATTACATGATTTGCAAGTATTTGTGGCTTTGTATTAATTGAGTTGAACAAAATGCACTATAAAAGCATTCAGAAACCACTTTGCATTAGTTGGTGAACAGCAAGTCTTCGTACTTCAGGAAGTAGGTTGTTTGGAATAATAGGGAAGTGATAATTACCTATTTCGCGATAGTTTCCAGCATTTTTGCATTATAATTTAGATTTAAGTCGCATATATCATGACTACTAAATGTATAATTACTATTTGCTTAAGTTAATTAGTGTGAAGAAGTTGCAAATTTGGCGGTAATTTTGGCGGTTTTTTGAAGAGACAAAAACTTAAATATTTGCGGTATCCTAAAAGAAGCAATTTATTTAGAAGTTCAGAAGCATTCGTTTGTAAAATTTTAGGGTCCTAACGAATCCTCTGCTTTCTAGGAACTGTATAATTTGTAATTTGCCTGTTCACATACTCGTACGAAGATGGAGTGTTTACTGCATTTGCTTGTAACCATATTGGATTTCCGGGGCTTTAGGCGCCATGAGGATCTTTCTAGAATAAATATAAATTACAAGCTTAATATTATAATTTAATAATTACGATACTTTGTAAAGTTCATAGTAATTTTTTTCTAGATTTTAAGTCAGAATTTCAGATAAAAAATTTGCTTTCCTTCTCGATAGAAATACTGTATTATAATATTTACGAAATATTTAATCAAACTAATGCCTTTGGTGGAATCCGGATGTAGCCATTTTTATATCACATTTTGTCATTGGAGGCCATTTTAATATTAACGACGTAAAAGTTCCAAGGCCAAGCAATACAGTTTAAATTAGTTTAAAGAAGTTAGTACTGTGATGCAGCTACGTATTTTTCGCATACAACATTTCGACATTTCATCATATTTAATAGGCCTGTGAGTCTTAATGAGATTATTCCTACTTTAATTATAATTAATATTTATAAGTAACATCAGTGGAGCTCAAAACAGCTTTACAAATCTTAGAACGGTTAGTTTTATTATATAACTATTATATAAAAAATCTGACGCCCAAGTACTGCTTTCAGTGCTCTTCTTAATGAGATTATTTACNTATCCTTGTTAATGAAATTATTTGTAATTATTATTTATTTATAATTTTTAATTTATAAGTAACAATTGGAACTTAACAGAGATGCATTTATCTTCCCAACTCGATGGCCCGGGTTCCACCCCTGGTCTGGTCAAGTGGGATTTGTGGTGGACAAAGTGGCGCTGGGGCAGTTTTTTTCCCATTACTGCAGTTTACCCTGCCAATCTTCATACCACCAATTGCTCCACAATGACCCTCACCTATCATGTGGGGCTCGTACAATAGGCCAGAAGTGACCGCAGTACAAGGGGCTTAAAGCCACCCCACTAGCAATAAGAAAAAGGAGGTTAGTTTTACTATATAGCTGTTGTATGAACAGTTGATGACATCTAACACTTCTGTAAATAGAATTATTTCTAAGTAATATGAATACAAAACATTCAGTAATAATGTTAGTGGAATTATTTCCAACTGCCGTTTCGACGGGTTGGCAAGACTGATACAACTTGAACTTGCCACTGCAGTATCCTTCCCCATCCCTTGAAGTCATCAAAAACGTCTTCTCTCACTATATCATCACTGCTTTGCCCAGAAGGTGGCCTGTTACGGGCACTGCAACAGAGAATGTTGCAGTTCTGCATAAGAGCCCTGTTCCTTCAGGCTCATATTTCGGACGCGAGTCAGTCTTATCAGTGGTCGTGCTCTCAGCGACAAACTCACTGCTTAACCAGCAGTTCTAGTGTTGTGTTGGGCATGTTATTGCTAACTGCACCTCTCGAAATAACTGGAAAGCAGATTCCATGGAGCTGAGTCCTTCTTGAAAAGTAAGTATTTGCTCAGCCACTCAAGAAGTTTCCACCATTTTATGGAGACCGCAAGGCTCATTACCGTATTCACAAGACCCCTCCACCGGTCCTTATTCTGAGCAAGTTTACATTCTCACATCCTATTTCTTTGGGAACAATTTTAATATTATCTTTCCATCTACTTTTAGGTTTTCCTAGTGGTCTCTGCCCTAAAAATATTCTTGACCATTTCACCTACAATTCTCCTGTTGTGTTATGTTATTGCTAATGTCTAGCTAACTAATTAGACAACTCCACGGATATGAGCCCTTATTGACAATCCAGTAGTTGCTCAGCTACTCTCGAAATTCTCACCATTCTATGCAACTCGAAGTTCATTGCTGTGTTCACAAGAGCCTGCCACTGGCCTCTATCCTGAGCGAGATGAATCCAGTCCACAATCTTACATCCTACTTCTGTGTAATCCATTTTAATATTATCTTCCCATCGATGTCTATGTTTATTAATGGTATCTTCACTTCAGTGTTTATCACTAAGAATTTGTATACAATTATTTTCTCTGTATTCAGATCGAAATCGTGTAATTTGATGTCTCACTTGAAACACATTGCAGCATATATTGATGGGTTCCCATATGTCTTATTCATCATTCTGTTTCCACTGCTGTATTGCACTGCCTATGTTAATTTAAATTCTCCTGAATATTATTTTGTTTCGACTGCTCTGTTTATCACATCCAGGACATAAGCAATTATAACTCAGGACGCGTACTTTCAGGTGTTTCTGCCCTCCACAAGACAGCTACATACTGGCTAATTAATATAAGAGTGTTCACTGCTCCTGTGTGACGCCCCTAATGATCGTTTACTGCCGATTGGTATTCCCGGTAGGCAGAACCGGACTGAACTCTGCCTGATGCCCAGGAACTTATGCAGTTGATACAGTGTCGTGAGGAAACCTATCAGTGTTTAACCACTGTGACGAAAATTTCAACGAAGTGAAGTTCATACAGGTCTTCCAGTAAATCATCAGCCCCAGTGAAGAGGTCTGTTTCAATCAGGCAGCTCAGTGTAAATATTCGTCAGATCAGTTCATGGATAGAGCCCCTGACATTTTGACACCGACAGACGGACAAGCATGATACAAGTAACGAACGCCTACCTTAAATACCGTTTGCGCTAAAAATTTGTCAATTTTGAGAATATTCAGAGGAAAATAGTTTTGCGTGAATCCTTTGTCTTATTATGATTCAAGCAACATTTAAAACATGTTAACATTTCTTAGTTCTCTAAATCATATGATTGTACTAAAAATATTACGTCAAGGCTTAAAGCATTTTGAAATTATTCAAAACTGTTTAATTGGTGTGAAATGGAATTTGTTCCTTCAGTCGGCAGTTAGGCTGTAACTAGATTCATAAAGCAATACCAATGATCGTCACAAATGACGTCACAGTTAGATATAGAAATTATGTTATGGCAAGTACCACACATGAACGTACAAATTTCCAACTATCTGACTAATTCACTAATTACTAACATTTCTTAAATCTTGTAGTTGTATTTTTCTCTGCTTATGCATGGCCGGCAACCACTATCTTTTATACTGCACGATTTGTACGTTCATATGTGCCCACTGCCAGTGGGTGTTTTACTTAGGGAAACAAAATTTATGGATTCTCTTTTAAAATTGACAGTGGTTAATTAAACATCACGTGCTCTGGATAAATTAATCCACCTGTTAATTCTCTGCCGATACAAAATCACAATTTATTACGCCAGTGTTTCATAAACTGTGATATGCGGTTCGTTGCTGATTCGGGTAAAATCGTCAAAGCACATTTGCAATCTATCTGGACATTCTGAAACACGGTCGTTATAATTTATAATAATAATTACCCATAATTATACAAACACATTAATTTTATTACTAGCTTAGAGTACAATGGGCCTTATACAGATCTTAGCAAGAATGTAAAACGGCAGATTTTATGTAACACCTGCACATTAATTTCTAGTTACCAGTCTTAAATTTTAGCCTCTTAACGTCTGCGACTTGGTTAATTTAAATTGCCTTAAAGTGAATTTTTTATTTCAATCGGTACCCGGGGCTGAGCATAAGAACCAAAGCATTTTCATGCTCACTGAAGCATTAGCAATACAAAAATATTACGATAATATCAACAGAAGTTACAGATTTGTTAGGTGTGACAGGCAGACAACCAGATGGACAAATGCCAGTGAACACAGCCTGCATCTTAGGCCCTGAGATTCTCGTGATTTTCCTCGGAATGAAATTCCAATATAAACTTTCTTCATATGCCAGTAAACACAGACTCCCTCTAAGACGCTGAGATTCTCGTGATTTTCCTCAGAATTGCCAATATGAGAATTTCTTCATATGCCAGTGAACACGGCCTCCCTCTAAGGCCCTGAGATTATCGTGACTTTCCTCAGAATTGCCAATATGAGCTTTCTTCATATGCCAGTGAACACGGCCTCCCTCTAAGGCCCTGAGATTATCGTGACTTTCCTCAGAATTGCCAATATGAGCTTTCTTCATATGCCAGTGAACACGGCCTCCCTCTAAGGCCCTGAGATTATCGTGACTTTCCTCAGAATTGCCAATATGAGCTTTCTTCATATGCCAGTGAACACGGCCTCCCTCTAAGGCCCTGAGATTATCGTGACTTTCCTCAGAATTGCCAATATGAGCTTTCTTCATATGCCAGTGAACACGGCCTCCCTCTAAGGCCCTGAGATTATCGTGACTTTCCTCAGAATTGCCAATATGAGCTTTCTTCATATGCCAGTGAACACGGCCTCCCTCTAAGGCCCTGAGATTATCGTGACTTTCCTCAGAATTGCCAATATGAGCTTTCTTCATATGCCAGTGAACACGGCCTCCCTCTAAGGCCCTGAGATTATCGTGACTTTCCTCAGAATTGCCAATATGAGCTTTCTTCATATGCCAGTGAACACGGCCTCCCTCTAAGGCCCTGAGATTATCGTGACTTTCCTCAGAATTGCCAATATGAGCTTTCTTCATATGCCAGTGAACACGGCCTCCCTCTAAGGCCCTGAGATTATCGTGACTTTCCTCAGAATTGCCAATATGAGCTTTCTTCATATGCCAGTGAACACGGCCTCCCTCTAAGGCCCTGAGATTATCGTGACTTTCCTCAGAATTGCCAATATGAGCTTTCTTCATATGCCAGTGAACACGGCCTCCCTCTAAGGCCCTGAGATTATCGTGACTTTCCTCAGAATTGCCAATATGAGCTTTCTTCATATGCCAGTGAACACGGCCTCCCTCTAAGGCCCTGAGATTATCGTGACTTTCCTCAGAATTGCCAATATGAGCTTTCTTCATATGCCAGTGAACATGGCCTCCCTCTAAAGCCCTGAGATTCTCGTGATTTTCCTCATAATTGCCAATATGAGCTTTTCTCCATATGCCAGTGAACACAGACTCCCTCTAAGGCCCTGAGATTATCGTGACTTTCCTCAGAATTGCCAATATGAGCTTTCTTCATATGCCAGTGAACACAATCTCCCTCTAAGGCCATGATATTCTCGTGATTTTCCTCAGAAATAGCTTCCAATACAAATTTCATCTAACGTAAGCTGTAAAATAATTTAATTATAGTTGAACATTTAGGTCACAACTTTGCATCGATCGGCCTTTATGTTTTCGGATATGTAAATCAAGTTATACAGTTTATTGATAGGAAAGAAGAATGGTATACTTTCACATAAAATATTTTACTCTGTTGTGTTATGTTTAGGTTACAAGTTACATTACTGTTAAGAGTAGTTGGGTACTGAACAGGCGCAGTGATTCACCTAACAACATTTCTAGAAAATAAACCTCCATCTTCAGTTTCGGATACTAAACCTGTCATTCTTAAGGCATACATGACAGAAATCTATCTGAACACATTTACGTGCGTTACCAGATATCTAACGAGACAATGTTCTCTAGCCAAATTCAGAATTATCAGGCAAACTGTGTTTGTGATATTCAGGTCGGCAGTGTGTGGTTCGCGAGTGTTATTTCGTGTGACATCATGTTCGCCGTGTGTTTATGTGAGTGAATACAGATATTGTGTGTGTGATTACAACGGCTCTCTGAGTGTTTGTGATAGTGTTGTGATACTTCCAATGGAGACAGCGTCCATCAGGAGCAGACTTGGAACCAGGAACCACACAAGGCAGGAGGAGCAACGCTCAAACCGTAAAGTTGAAACCAAAACAGTGCCGTTTCGGAACCTTTAGCGATTGAGGACCCATCCGCAGGAGGATGGGGTTGGGTACTCGCAGTAAATAAAGGTACCATAGCACACACGGTATTATCGTGGTCCAGTCCGGCCCCAGGCTGGTCACGATAACATATTACCGTGCCACGAGTACTCTGGATTCGCTGCGGTAGCCGCCATGACTCAGGGATTAGGTTAAGGTCGAGTTGGACACCCTGTGGAAATTATATTTTTTTTATTTTAGTTTGTAAGTTGGTTGTCCTCCCGCCCTCCCCGTTAGGTGCCCATGATAGGATTTCTGGTTAGGCTGCGTGAAGTTAGGCTTCGTGTCGGTTTAGGAGGGTTTAGTTTTAAGTATTTCTGTGTCTTTTTTTTATGCCACAGGGTGCAACTTGACAGGGTTCGGTCGGCACAACAATGAAATCAGTGCGAGAGAGAGAGGGATAAAAAGAACTTTGACAATCTCTCTCTGTGAATAACTCGCATTGGAGGGACAAAGATCCAATAAAGCAAAACTTCATTTTGCTTTCATCAGTCTTTCAATTCAGTGTTGAAAGATAAGGAACTGGATCTCTATGTACCAGGTATATATAACACTGACATTAGAATTTATGATGACATATTATGTATGTTTGTGTGTATTGTGATGCATATTCAATTTGATGACGTGTTATATTTGTGTTTATTGTGCTGCATATTCAATTTGATGTTTGTTTGTGTGTATTATGCTGTGTATTCAATTTATAAAATGTTAAAATGAGGAAACGCATAAGGTGAGTCAATAAAATGTGCTCCAGCATCTGCATAAAAGAAGACATCGATTGTCATCATGAAGAACTGCACAAGGTAAGTCAAAATTGCTGCAGCTTCAGCAACGGAGAAGACAACGTTTGTCATCAGAATGAAACTCATCAGGTGAGACGATAATATAAGGGTTTTACATTGTTCCCTGTCGAAAAACACACGTGAATGTTTTACGATTATATGTTACGTGCCAATAAAAGTCGCCGATTTTTGTCGGGGTTTGGATTTTACGCATCAAAAAACTTAATTGCCGTAAATAGTAACTTCTCTTTGGAAAAGAATATGTTGTATTCGGTTTAAATTGCGTATATTAACGTTGGCTAGTTGTGTAAATAGCCGCTAGGCTGTGCGACACATGATAAGATTTCATTTTATGATGACGTATTCTTTCCATGCGCCGGAACATTTCCCATTGGACCGCGTTCTTGTGTTTTCGTTTCGTGTTGAAAGGAGCCTATTTCTAACGCGATAATTTTTTTTAATTCGCTTAGTGGGGGTGGAGTACAACTGGATTCACTCATCACGACGGCCACTGATTGGCCTATTGTAGCCTGCCCCCGGTGATTATGACGATGGAGAATTTGGTGGAATGAAAATTGGCAGGGGAAACCGAAGTACTCGGAGAAAACCCGCCCCACCGCCGCGGTGGGAAGCCACGGACTAACCGCTTGAGCTATGGCGCCGCCTTTCTAACGCGATAAATGTGAGTTGATTTTTCGAGACAGTCCGTCGGTTTTTTTTTTTCACGAGTGCTCAAGACTTGAATGAAAACGGAAAGTTTTGCTTCATCATGTTGTTTCTTTTATTTCCACACCAAACGGCGTTTCAGTTTAATCATGATGTCCGCCTTGCACAATCGAAGATATTGAAACGTACAGCATATTGTCTGAAGAATTTTATATTTAAAAGAAGATGTGTTACAGAAGAGATGACAAGAGTACCAGCAGCAGAGGTAAGCTTGTGTGTTCATTCTGTTAATACAAATTCTGTTTGCTGGTGTTCATACTGAAGTTTTTCTTTTGTTTGTTTCTTTTGTTTCAGGTCCCCGCTCATATCCTGTGCCTCAACGTGGCGAGCGGGTGAAACAAAGAACGGTGCATCTCCGAAACTGAAAACATTGTTACAGTAATTCGCAATCTTCCTTGACAATTCCTACATGCCTGTTAGTTTCTTCGTGTTTGTCTGTCGGTCTTTTTATTTTCATTGTGCTGATGTTTAAAAATTTGGTAATTTAAATCATTTTTAGCTACACAACTACAAGTTTATACTAAGCTCAGTTCAATTCAGTATGAACGTAAATACATTATACGTACATATACAGCGTGTCCCAGAATAATGTACCGGCACGTCTTCTGTCTGGGCACTAATGGCCGACATTTTGAATATCTCCAATAAGAACTGCCTGATTGCATTTCCGTACTAAAATTTCCGCTTGTTATTATCGTTTCTTGATATTCACGTGGGCGAAACAGTCGTTTTTAGGGGCCTAGCTCACCTTAGAAGATTCTGCCAGATTGCATCCTGTTATTATTCCTTTGGATTTCGCAAAATTTTTTACAGAACACAGTTGTCATATGTAGTGATTGGATAACAGTTTTTATCAGGTCAACATTAAACATGCTATTTTGCTTATGCGTGACGTCAGCATGTTGTAAATATAACGACCCCCCAAAAGATTTTCCAAGGGGAGGGGCAGGCAAAATATTTGCTCACAAACACCTTTAAACCGTTTAAGAATGCTTTTACTACCTTAAAAGATGTTGGTATATTGGCAATTTCCTTTCTTTATTCAGTCTTGATTATTTAAAAAATCACCCTGGGAGGTTGCAAATGCTTAGTTTTTCTCCCCTCTGCTAGCTTAAATGGCTCTAAATTGACAAGATTATCAAGTTCAGGGCGTTAACAGGACTTCGGATAAGAATTTTGATGGTGCTCAATTAAATACTTTTATCGTTTTAATGCTATTGATTTTCTCGAAATGACATGTTACTTGCAAACGTTATATAATATGTTGCGTGTAAAGTTTATTCATTCTTGTGACCTCTATGAAGTAACACGTCCCTTAAAAATGAAGAAACTAAACCAGAATAAGACAATAAAACTTGATAAAATATTGTATTGGTCTGTGAAACGCAGTTTGGTTAACATAGGCAAGGCAGTGTGATATTGCAGACATACAGATGGACATGATGAAACTAATAGGTAGATTGAACGCACTAAAGGTGTGTGATTATCATTCAGTGCTTATTGCACTACCTTCTGCCGTCTATGTAAAGGGTGTCAAATGTTAACTTTTGTCGGTGTCCATTTGAAAAATGTTATAGTGTATGTCCAAAATGTGTGGGAAACAAAGAATACTGTAACAGTGCAGACCTCTGACGTGAAATCATATGCTTCGTTCCAAGTCAGGTTTTTTCAGACCACATAGCTTATAATTTGAAATTATGGGGAATGCATCGTTCTTTGGCTAAACAGGATAAATGCCAAACTTAATTGCTTCCTCGTAAATATATTCATAGTGCATGGCCATCACTATTGAGTATTCAGTTGTTCAAGAAGTTCTCTCTTTATAGAACCTGCAAGATCCTCGTTCATCACCAAATCCTTCCATTTCATTCTACAAGTCCAGGAATATTAAAATAATTCTTGCATGAAACATGTCACATGTGCAGTGATGGTGACTCAGTGGCCTTCCATTTACATGCCAGGCCCACTTCGTAACATTCCATGTTATGGTGAAGCCAGATTGTTAAGTAAACATAGATTTGGGTAAAAAAGATAAACTTATCCCTGTGCTTAAGTAATTAAGCACTGCGGAATGAAGATGTATGGGAGAGTGGATGTATGGATCAACGTTTTCTTGACCTTGGCACTAGTTGGAGATGAGTGGCCAGTTTCACGCCCCGGCTGCTTTACCCCCGGGGAAAGAGCACCCGGTACCCATTGGATAGGAGGCTGGGTGGACCCCAGAGACGGTTTAGATGACAGAAAAGTTAAAATTCTTGACCCCACTGGGACTCGAACTCCGATTCCTCACTTGTTCAGCCCTTAGCCAGTTGCTATACCAACTGCAGTATCCAGGCTCTATACACAGAATTGGGTTCCATTTTTAAATTATAACCGTGCAATATCATATGGGTGTTTTAGCAGCCCCTCTGTGTGTGAAATGCTTTTGACCCTGGATGCCTCAGTATAAAGGTATATATGCCTTGAATTTCATAAAATTCTGGGAATTGAGTGGCTGAGCAACTGCTGGCTTCTAAAGAATACACCAGCTCCACAGAGTTAGTTATGTGATCACTTCCATAGCTATGTATTCAAACCACACTGTATCATAATCATCACCACCACCATCATCATCATCATTGTTGCCTGCTGCCACAGTACACGGGACTTAGTCCCACCCCACTAGCAATAAAAGCCTCCAACTATGTTTGCCTACCCAGAGTTTTTAACCTTGCTCCTCTGTCCATACTGTTCCTCTGTATTATTATGAGCCACTTGGGTAGGGCACCTCAGTCTGGCCTCCTGAGACTGTAGTCTAGTTTCCATTAAGTGGTGAGATGATGCATGAGAAACCTCCAAATATACCTGCACTCCTGCAGTTTTTCATCTTGAGCCCACAAGTTTCTCCTACTTGTTATATCATCCATCACTCATATGGATAAGCCATCTTGATTTGAGTTGTCCTTTGGAACTTCTGCCTTTTAACATATAATTCCAAATCCCTACCATACCGTCTGATTACATCCACTGTTTCAATATGGCCAAATCACTGTAAGCTTTTCATCCATGAAATGTCACTTTCTATCCTTGTGTTTCTGCAGAGCTTTCTCTACAACTTCTTTGTTTACAAATTGAACATACCCTCTCCTGCAAACTTCTTCCTTTGTATTCAGGTGGTATGGAAGACCTGTTGTGTACTATTTCCAGCCCAACCCAACCAATTCAATTTTGCTGGCGCAGTTGTTGCATTTATAAATCATTTGCCACAGACGAGGGGCAATGGAACAAAATACATTGAATCACCAGTCCATGTAAAGCCTACTGATAAATAGCTTTCATTATACAGACAGACCTTTTATGTGTGTCTCACTGGCAACAATGATTTTCAGAAACTTGGACTGAACTCATTGCTTTTTGTTTTGTCTTGTCAGTTCATTGTAAGCCTGATGTGCTGTGGGGGAGATCTGATGTTTTTGAGGATTCAAGAAAATTCTCCCAAAGCAGTCTCTGGTCACTAGCTTCAGCGTCAGCTCCAGCATTGATCACGGAGAGACAGCAGAATGATATGGGGATACAAAATAAGCATTAGAATTTAAGAGAAGAGCTTCCATGCTCTGGTAAAATAGCAAGTAGAGGGATATTTATAACTTGGTATCATAATTTGATTGGCTTTCTTTGTATACAGAATTACTGGGGTTTTGGACTTTTCCATGGTCCATAATTCTAGGTAATAGAGGACACGACGTTTCAGAAACTGGATCTGTTTCTGTCTTCAGATGAGAAAGAAAACACCTAGTAAGTTGGGCCCTATAGAAAGAGCTAATCTCAATAACTGGAAATGGATATGTTTCCGTCTTCCTTTCTTACATGACGATGGAAACAGATTCAGTTTCGAAACGTCGTGTTCTCAATTAACTAGAATTCTGGATGATGGAAAAGGTCCAAAAACCCAGTAATTCTGTGTCATCCATCATCATCAGAACCCATACTAAAATTTAATTTACTTTGTGAGACTAATGTATTGTAATGTAAAGCAGTGATTTGAGTTAGCTCTATCTAATCGAAGTAACAACCCTGTGTTCTATAGAGTATCGGACAACGGCCAAAGTGCAAAAACTCAAAATTGAGCGATCCCGAGGAATAGTAGAGAATACGACGGCAACTAACCTACCGATGCCGAAACTAAGGCCATGAAATGTAAGACTTGCATATAGATGACACTTACTACCACTGCAAACCATTTCTAAATAGATCCACGGATAGTTGTAGCACGGGTCTGCAGTTATTAGTTATCCTCGGTAGATGGTTTTTGTGGCGGTAGCCATTGTTGTAAACGAAGGAAGCTTGAAATGGTAATGTAATTGTAATCTATTTCGAGTTCCAGATAGTCCAATAAAACTGGTTACAAACCATAGGATATAGAACATGTCAAATATTAATTAAAATATATCAAGATAAGCAGAAGAACATAAAAGTAGAATACAATCATAAGTACAGTTCAGGTATAAGTTGAGCTCAAGTAAATAATTAGAACATGTCAAAATTATAAAGCAATAAAAAAGCGGCCAAGGTCCGCAAGGTCTTTACAGCCATCGATAGGTAGGTGGAATGGTTAAATGGAGTGGAAGTTTTTGATGTAATTAAACCATATTTCATGAATGTGTGGCGTATGTAATTTCAGTATTAAGTTTTAAAAACTTGTCGACATAAGATTTTGCAGTAAGTGGCCAGTTATTATGGTATGTAGGAGGATGTGTAATGTTCATGATATATATTACTGTAGTTTGAAAGCCAGCCGTATGTAGATTATTTCCAGGTTGGTCCCCTCCTCTGGGGCCACGGTTTAGTTATCCTGTCGGCACCAAGGAAACAGAATGAGTTTATCAAACAATGGTTTAAAGAAACTGGGACTGCAGACAGCGTTCAAAATATCTAGTGAAAAGATCATTTGAAAAGGCATCTGAATAACCGACCTGTAGATGGATTATAATTAGTGATCATGTAAGCATTGTATAATTGTTACTATTTGTTTGCTCTATCTTCTGTGAAGACATCCTGTATTGGATGTATGTGACACATGAGATTTAACTATACAGTTCTGAGACTGAACATTTTTGAGTCAGTAGCCATGTGTGTATTGTAGAGGCCTCAGACACATCTCATCCCAGAGATCTGTTATCCTGATGGAGGTGTTTCTTAGTTTTGCTGAGTGGCAGAATAGCTCCTCAAATTAGGCTCAACAATTTTTCACTATTCACTGATAATCTGTTGAGTGAGTGCTGTAGAGTCAGTCTAGCGGAGGATAGGGTGCGAAGTGTATCAGCAGAACTGGGCAAGGGGCGTGAAGCTGGGAAGGCAGAAGACAACACACACATGTGTCAATGCTAGTCTTCTTCTGTGTTTGGGTATAGCACTCTGTTGAAATGGTAAAGAGTACTGGCATTTTGCAAGACTTTGCTGTCACTTGATATCATTGCAGCAGATGAAATGTCAGCAGCAATCATTGGTGAGGAGCATATGAGTTCAGTTGGAGAGCAAGCAGCAAGTTTGTGCATCACTAAAGTTTAGTGCCTCTTGTAGTACCAAACTCAGTGTCAGGGGATCAGCTTGATTTAGCAAACTCGTGGATTGGTTAACACACTTCATGGTGCACTCAGATTTATGAGTAGAATTTGTATAGCTGTTCCCAGCAATGAAGGATGTCGAGTTTCTGAGTGAGCAGGAGTCACATGGCATCTTCATCTCTGTGAATCCATGTAAGAGGCATAATTCAATAGTATAAGGTGTGTTAATGTTTCGCCAGATGATGGCTTCATTAGCTGAAGCATGTTGTGTCATTGTACGACCAGTAAACTGTGTTATGCAGTGAAATGTGAGTGAATTGGCTGGTAAACTTTTGTGTGACAGGAAAACAAAACTCATCTATAGCATCTTCCTCTGTCTTCCAATTTTCAGCTGTCTAGCGTGTTCAGGAATGCTGTGTACTGAAAGTTGTGTGTGTTCAGATGCCAGACACAAGTACCAGTTTTTGTTAGAATATACAGTGCCCCATTTAGGCTGGTCACAGTCACTGAGTGATTCTGAACCTTTTAATTAGCAGATGTACCCCTCCTCAGTGGTAATCTTTTCCTCAGACTAATGTGTTGAATAGTGTCTCGGGGTTTGCAGCCCAGTGGAGCTCATTAATATCACCCAATTCCTGCACTAGTGATACATACGACACACAAAAACTACGACAGCTGCAATAGAGTGCAACGACGGCATTCTGATCATGAGATAGAACTAAATATTGATGTGCATGGAAGCACAGAGAACAAGTATACAATGCAGTGGTCTCCCCCAAAAGAGAAGAAATATATGACTAGAGACATTGTAGAAATTGGATAATCACTTTTAATGTATAGAATATGCTTTTAGTATCCTATTGACATGTCATGATTTTAACATCAAAAAGTATTGAAATACCTTTTTAGTGTGAAACATATTCCTAATGTCTTTTATATTGTTACATTATTGATGGATACTTTGATAACAAGGATGATCATTCAATAGCTTGTGCCAGTTGACAGTGAAGCATATCTTGAAAACTAAACCTCGCAGGACACATTTTGTACAATATATTTGACATTCTTCCTTTTGTTTCACCATGTATAATGTGTTCAGATTTACCATTTGTAAAGCCCTGCATAATTGTTACAGTATATTGGCAGTTCGGGAGCTGTATCAGTGAAGAAAATCTGTATCGAGTTTGTGAGTGAGCAAGGATTGTGCAGTGTCTACGAGGAGCCCCCGTGTCACAGGTGTCACGTTATATTCACTCTTCTAATCCAGCATTTTTGGACCCTGTTCGGTAGATATTGTGAAATGTAATTTCACGACTTGATAAATTTTAACAGCAAGAAACCCACAAAAGAAGCTATTGCAAATTTTCGATTAAATACAGGACATGACTGCCTTGCAGCACATCTCTGTAAGATAAGAATATATAACACAGAAGAATGTACACTGTGCAACTTTCCAGGATCATCTATGGGAAAAGAACACCTCCTTCAATGCCCTAATCTTAACAAGGAGATGCAACAAAGCAAGAACTTGAGTGCTCTGTAATGGGAAACAAGAAGCAAAATGGGATAAATGATCCCAAATGCAGCCATTGGAAATAAACCAACCAGCCAGCCAATATATGAAACTTTCCCCCCAGTTCAGTACTGTAAGGAAGTAGGCAGGGCAAGGAGGACTCCATAGCCCATACTCAAGGCAGCTGGATATGTGTAGCAGGACCCTGTATACAGGACAGGTGGTGAATGGGGGAGAGGCTTTCAGGTAGATAGTGTAGCAGCATGGGTTTGGTCTCGTATGCAGGGTTGTGACACAGGGTTAGTGATTGGCATGCTTTGTCTAATGGTATGAAATGAGATTCCCATTTGAACTCCTGCTTTCAGGTGGTAGCCCATGTTAAGGGGAGCCACATGTAGGCTTGATTGGTGGCATTCATTAGAGCAGGGCATCAGCCAGTCAGGAAATGACAGGACTTCTATTGTTAATCCGTGCCACTAACGAAACAAAAATAAAACCCATGCTGTATTGTATGTACATCCCAGTAATTTGTTGTACCATTTTGAATTGCAGACCAGATCATAGTCCATGCTGGGCATGTACGGGAGACTTCTTTGATGGTGCAACCTCTGGATGCAAGATTTCCCAACAAGAGGAGGTAGACTAAGTTAACTTTGCGTCCATGTTTTGTTACATTAAATTACTTCATCATCACATTTGCATTCAGTTTACAGAGTTTCAGTGACATTCAAGCATCAGTATTAAGTAGCAAGCAGGAAATGCTTGCAAATGTATGAATAGTGCTGCCTTTTAAAAGCCAAGCGAATAGGATTCAAGGCAAGAGCACACTGACATGCGTGTTAGTACTTGCACTTGTGTGCACACTTGTTCTGTGATGTTATAGTCATGAATTCATCATAAAATAATATCTCTTAATGTAGTATAGTTTAGTACAAAGCAATGTGGTACATTATAGCTCAGTTTGCTACAGTTTATTGTGCATTAGTATAATATAATATATTAAACTATCTTACCACGTGCAGATTTCAAGTATCTGCAGTCTGCCTTTTGTATCCAGCTTTGGACACCATAGTACTTGGCTTTAGTTTGTGCACACACTGGAAAAGTTTAACAAGATCAGCATTTACTGGAAGTCACAGGGTGGTGGTATTTGAAAGCTGTGTGTCCTCCAGTTTCTGTGTTACGATTGCTATGTATCTCTCTCTGGTGTAAGGCTGACAGCTTCACCACCATCTGTGAGCCAGTTGTATAGAAATTGTGGGAGCCTTAACGTCTAACAGCCCTATGGGCCTTCATAGCCTGTTACAGGGATAGCTTGACCTTGTTATGCATCTGTCTCTTGCTTTTT
>NW_019722980.1:0-1044 GCF_002891405.2 Cryptotermes secundus | reverse complement strand
CCAAAGGGTTGAAACAGGAACGCACACAACAGAGCACCACAGACAAACCACTTAACTCAGACTGATGCCAGCTCACTAACAGTCGCTGGAGACCCCCAGCTAACACCACCTAGCAGCAAAACTCGTAACTACAAAGCATGCGCGCGCAACAGGTTGTTTCCGGTTATTTTTGGGTCCCCCTTCATATACCAGCAAATACCTGATCTGTATTGACAGGCTTGTCAAAAGTCTCACACATTTACCATTGCACTGTATTTTTCAATCTTGAAGCAAAAACTGAACCTGAGAGTACCAGCAAACGTGTGTGTGTGTGTGTGTGTGTATGTGTATGTGTGGTGGAGTGCCAAGTATTATCATGCAGGAATATTATGTAACCATACATTTTTTTGTGTCATTCATTGCAAGCCATATAGAAGTTTTACATTTTGTTGAAATTAAAAGTGGATCAAATTTGAAACCGTACATACAGATTCACATGCAAATCAGAATCTGTTTTTTAATGCTATTCATGTAATTGTTTCAGATCTGCGACTCGCCAGCACGAGACCTCAAGTGACAGCATTCCTCTGATGTCCATTATGCTGTCGTATCATCCATGCATGGCTCTTTCAGATAGCCTTTTCTCTTGCAGCTATGCCACCCGAATCAGTGCATGTCAAGACTGAAACATGACAGGAAGATACTATTACAGTATTACAGGAAGAAATGTCAGTTTGATGTGTGTGACCATGTCAGACTGATACTTATTTGTCCAACAAACTGCCTCTCTTGCTTTACTATGTTTGCATGCAGGAGGGTAACACATATGCATGATATCATGCGACTTTGTGTCTTGCTTTGATGCCATCGATGCGAAACATCGGTTACTATTCACTTGCCTTTCTTTATTGACGCTACATGTTTCGGCCCAACCAGCCATCTTCAGGTGTACAGGTTGTTGTGATTGCAGAATCTGCTGCTCACTCTAATGCTGTTTTGTTTCTGTTACTTGGAGATCTTGGATTGCATCTGGTTATGTGGGTTAGTCCATCTGTATTTTATTTA
>NW_019722979.1:0-795 GCF_002891405.2 Cryptotermes secundus | reverse complement strand
GTCCCGTATAAATATATAATACGCTATCAGAGGCATTCAATCGTATGATATTGCCGACAACCAAACCGTGCTAAACTGATCATAACAATGCGCAGAAGTCGTTTGCGCACACCTATCATAATGTACAATTACAATCTAACATAAGCCTAAATTACCGAACTTGGCCCCCTCCAAGGTACAGACGGATTTGCAGTAGTCTACTGGAAAACCTATTCTGACCAACCTAACCTTAACCTAACTTAACCTAACATCAGCGATCCAAGGGCCAGCCCCCTGGTTTACAGTTGGGTGCGCTGTAGTTCATTGCGCACACCTAAGCCTGACGTCATTTACGAAGCTGCTATTTAAACGAACGAAATATAGGAATGTCGTAACGTAGAATATAAGTCGAAATATGACGTCATGTATAAAATTAAGCGTCTTAACTATTTTTCCACCCATAACATAAATTTCTGTTGTTATATTCCGAGGTTCTATTGCTACGTGATAGCTTAGATTGTGTCGAGAACGCCGCTCGCACCTCAAGAGTTTGCGAATCCGCCACGGTAATATAAATGATCACTGATTATCACATATTATGGCATTATGCTGCCCTCCAATGGCATAAATTTATGACGAAAAATTGTTGTTGTCCGTGAAATCGTTCCGTTGTTTCTCGGTTATGGATACGCGATCAATTGAGTGAGTGTTGGGAATTTGTTTCGTCCGAATTTCCTTTCGTGGATAGGAAGTAGAATAATATTAAAGACGGAAATGTGTAAAAAATAGGGTGAAAAATTACCGTCCTGTAATCCG
>NW_019722978.1:303734-310971 GCF_002891405.2 Cryptotermes secundus | reverse complement strand
AAATCAAATAGAATAGCTGGAAGCAGGATAATAATCTAATTCTACGATTAACTCACATTCAAGAATATGGTACACGGTTTTTAAGCACATCACACACGGAGTAAAAAAAAACTACGTTCCATCAGCAGGCCAGGGTCGGCACTGTGGGAAAGACAGTGCTCTCTCTCGCTCTATCTCGCGTGCAGCTTGCTATGTGTGCATGCGCACAGTCAACAAACACCTCGCTGCTGGAACTGTGAAGCGCACAGTTCCATACAAAGATGTGGCTACTGACATTGAGCTTAAGGATTATATATTGTATTGTACAAGTATAAAGAAAGAATTAAGGAAAAAAGGACTCATTATATAAATGTTATCGATAATATCAAGCGGAAATTGGGGGTGCTGCAGTTCCATGGTGCCTATACGCGGACCGCCCCTGGTTGATCCTGTCTTCATTGTTTTGTGCTGTCCGATTGTTACTCCGCATGTGATGGGCAATGTTTCTAGAGTATTCATTAAAAACATTGGCTATAACTTTTGGATCTTGTATAGTTCTTCCATTCATTCCTAATTCAATGTTCTTTGAAACTTTTTGCTGACTGCCTAATTCTTCTTTGATTAAATCCCACATGGCTTTTGATTTGTTCCCGGATGATTGTATTCGCATGTTGTTGCTTAATTTTTTAGCCTCACCGATAACTTTGTTGTATATTTTTTTGTACTGGTTATAGTATTTTTTAAGTTCTTCAGATGTGTTTCCTTCTTTAATTAAGCTATGAAGAGTCCTAAGTCTGTTTCCTGATACCCTTATGCCTAAGGTAATCCATTTATTTTTTTGTTGCTTAATTTTTACCCATTTTTTAGGCATAGCTGTATTGTGATAGTACTGAAGGATGCCTAAAAATTCATTGTATGCATCATTTGCCTCATTTTGTTTAAGAACAGGCTCCCAGGTCTCTTTTCCTAGTAAATAATTTAGATATTGTACGTTCTCCTCACTGTAAGATCTATCTAATCTGAACTCTTTAGTTATTCTACTTTGTCCTTTTTTGTTCTTATAATGCATTTGTACTTGTAGTATTTGGGCATTATGGTCAGAGAGCCCTGTTTCCACCGCTTTAAAGTTGTATTTCCATAAGCCATTGTTTAGTATTATTTGGTCTATGGCTGTTTGGCTTTTAGGTCCTATTCTTGTTGGGACATCAACTATTGCTTGCAAGCCATATGAGTCTAGCATTGTCTGTAGTTGTGGATTAACACTTCTTTTTAGAAAATCTACATTGAGAAATCCTGCTATAATAATGTTCTTTCCTTTATTGGTCAGATTGCTAAGTATTGTGTCCAAGTTTTTTATAAAAATGTTGATATTGCTATTAGGGATTCTATATATACAGATTATGATAGTATTATATTGTATAAGTTCAATTATGCTGGCTTAAAAGTGTTCTTCTTGATTTAAGCTTTCAGTGTTCTTCTTGATTTAAGCTTTCAAACAGGTTACAGGGTTTTGCATGTAGATTTGTTNCACATCTATATTCAGCTTCTTGCTGTTTAGACTTTGAACATTTTGATGTAATAATTGGATGGTTGAACCTATTTTATTACTATTCTTGAGAGTGCCAGTACTATTCTTATCTATAAAGAATCTTTACTTAGCTTTTCTGGGAGCTTCCTTTTCCTAGTTGACATCCAAATTTCCTGATGTTGCTTTCCTTCCAGTGGTGCCACACTGTTGGGGGATGGATCCACTAATGTTTCATCAGCTTCATTCCCTTGGCTTTCTGCAGTCTCCTCAAGAACAGTTTCCTCCTTGGGTTTACCTGTCGTGGCCTCTTCATGCACAGTTCCTTCCTTGTATTCTAGTGGTATAGCATTATTTGCTCTTGCTCCAACCCTTCGTTGTACCAATTCTGCTATCTGTTGACACGTCTTTTCTTTTCCTTTGTAGTTCATGTGCTCGCGGGGGGTTTGTGAAATGATGTCTGTTTAGATTTACCTTGCTGATTGTCACATGTTTATGTAATTTGAGCCTTTTTTGTTAGAAGTCTGTTGAATCCTACGGTTTCTTTGTTGACACATGACCAATCAGGCAGGTCATGTCTGTGTAGAGCTTCCATTACAATAATGTTGGTGTAACTGGTCTTTTTAGCAAAGCTAATTATGCTACTTATTCCTTCCTTAGCACTATTCTTGCTAATGTCATTGTTGCCAGAGCACGCTATAACATCCTCCTCTGACATGTTTTTCTCAATATTGGTATTTAGGATGTCTCTGGATTTAGCTCCTTGTTTCACAATTCCACTGACACCGAACTCTTTATTTAACTTCATATTTATTAGGTCTGAACATCCTCTCACATGACTATCCCCCGAGTATCAGGACTCTGTGTTTCTTAAGTTTTTGCACTTCATTTATGTTATCTTCGATGTGATCATTGTGCTGTTGATTTGATTTTCCATGTTTCTTGACCCTAGTCACACCGTTCACTATATGGTTGGTATTGGTCTTTCGATGATGTCTTTAGATGTTTGAAGGTTAGATTTACTTGTTTGTTGGTTAATTGCTCGGATTTGGTGTTTAACTCGCACTGCTTTATTTTCCCCAAATTTTTTAGGGTTCTTGGGTTTCTTATTCGGTGTTTCACTTTTGTTTATCAGGTAGGTTTCACTTTGTGACTTAGGTGCTTCATATGTTGGTACTTTTTCGGCGATGCTGTACACACTGCCTGTGCGATTGATTTCCTCCAGCAAAATTTTATTTATCAATTGTGCAGACTGTATTTCTGATTTGAGCACTTCTAACTGTTCCATCACTTTAAAGCAAGTTTGGCACCTGTTTTCACTTCCGTCATCGTAATTTGTTCCAAAACAGCGAGAGCTAAAACTAGAAACTTTCTCCACAGACGCCATCTTCTCTTGACGGTCTTGACTGTCAGGTAATGTCCACCATAAAGGCCAAATCCTGAACCCAATTATCGTCACAAAGTTTGTCGCGTGAGGGGCCACACTTTGTGGCTATGGAGCAGCATGTTTGACACGGCTGATCTACGTGGTATTTTACGTAAATTACATAACACCAATTCCATGATAATTAGTATTAAAATGTACAAGATTAGACACGCATTTGAAAGATTTACGAACTTGAAGGCATTCTATTAGTACTTTGGGAACGCGAGTTTATTTCTACCGTATTATGATTTTTTTATTGGGACTAAGTCCCTTGTACTGCTGCCACTTCTTGCCTATTGTACCAGCCCCAGATAATAGGTTAGGGTGATTGTGGAGCAATTGGTGGAATGAAGATTGGCAGGGGAAACCGAAATACTCGGAGAAAACCTGCTCCAGCGCCACTATGTCCACCACAAATCCCATTTGCCCAGACCCGGGATCGAACCCGGACCACCGCGGTGGAAAGCCAGCGACTAACCGCTTGAGCTATGGCGCGGACTCACTGTATTATGGTAATTTACTTTTGACAATATTGTGACGTGGATGGCGCAATAGGAAGGAGGGTTCACGCGAACTCTGCGATGTCGCGAGTGAAGTGACATACCTCCCCTCCTTCCATCATTACGCAACACTCAGTAAACACCCCCACCGCGGTGACGTGGAAGTATGTGCCACTGTGACGCAACAGGCAACAGATAAAAGGCCGGTGGGCGGTGTGTGTGGGACAGTCTGTGTTGAGCGGTGTTGAGGAGTGGCAGTGTGATTCCGAAGTTGCCGGAGAACACGAAGCAGTAATGAAGAGGTGTTCTGCTTTCTACTACACGTTATGTGGCGCACAGCCAACCAAAAGGTTACGTCTCGGTAAGTCGAGTGAAGATGAAGTTATCTCTGCAGGTGCAGGCATTACTTTCAGATCTGCTTATAATGGATCAGAGAACAACGGGCCAATAACACGCCTTCCCAATGAACTCCTGGAGTGTATACTGCTGAAGCTCAGCTACGACGAGATCTCAAAAGTGCGTCAAGTGTGTGTACGGTTCAGAGACATTGGGAACAGTATACTCCATAGGCAGTTCAGCAAGCTTCAGATTTGTGTTGAAAGTCAGCTGGCCGCTCTCGTGAAAGAAGAAAATGCACTTCTTGGGAATACTATGCAGAGTGGGTCGGGCTCAACCTGGAGAGCAGAATATAATTCGACTGACCCTAAATCTCCCTCACCAGTGGACCAGTCGATATTAATTCGATGTCGAAGACTGCTGAACAGCATCTGCAACCAACTCCGCCTCCTGAGGGCTGCAAGTTATTCAAACGCCTGCTTCGGAGGGAAAATCATCGATGCGGTCCATCGCATTCTAGGACTCGTGAGAACGAGAGAGAGAGGATTAGAGCACGCGAATGATTTTGAGGTAAGAGTTCTCTTACGCAAGTGGATACCTTTCATCCTAAATAATGAGTTACCATCAATACAATATATTTGCGCACCAAATCAGTCAGCAAGACCAGAACTCTTTGGCAGCAAAGTCATTGACCTCCTGGAATGCTTTCTGGATTGCAAGAAGGACATTAGTGTCAATATTGACTCAGAGGGCTGGTGTTACATAAAAGGCGAATACAAACTACGCAGATCGTATTTCTTGGGCTGCTCTCTCCGGAAATCCAGTTTAGAACCATTAACTATCGACGCGCAGGCGCATCTTAACGCAGCCTTGTACGTTTTAGCACAGACGAGTAATCAGTACTACCTCATGGAGACACAGGTTGAAGAAGAAAAGACCTCATATATTATTACGGGCAGCGAACGGTTTCTAATTGGTACCTATGATAGCGTGGTGTACCACTTTGGCCATTACAGCAAACGTAGTTACAGGTGCATGAGTGGCAAGGAAAATGATGAAGATGACCAGGGAACAAACAGGACAATGAATAATGTCCATGAATGGAATAATCATATTGATATACCATCGTCACAGAGTCTTAGATCTTATGATGAAGACTTTGACCTAACATTCAAGGTAGATATGAAATGCAGGAAGGAATTGGCACCCATACACTTACTTAAGGATCCATCATATGACGAAAATGAAGATGGAAATGAAGCTTCGATTTACACAGCACAGGATTGCAGTCCTGATTTAAGACTGGAATTAGAGATAGAGTGCCGACAGCCTGGAGGTGGCATCAGACCCCGAGAAATTTATAAGTGCCTGATACAACAAAACCACACACAGCAAGGGGCCCCACTAGGCACATCGGAAGATGACGTTATAGTCCGCCCTACACGTGTGAAACGAAGTAACTATGTTTTTAATGACTATCAATATAAGTTACGTTTCCCACCCTTCCCGCTTGAGCAGAGAATGTGCTCTATTCCATGTGAAATCCCGCTGCCTTGTCATTGTTTCCGATGGCCCCAATTCTAAGTGCTTTTCTGCATCATTAATTTCCATCAATAACTGATCGGTAACGGATGCTACTAAAGAAGGTACATGAAATGTCTAAACAACAGTATTTTGTATTTGCAAAAAAGTAGACATTATCGTATCAGTATTTGTTGATAAAACATATTAACATATAGAACTAATGTAAAACTTGTTTCTAATTAAATTTTAATTAGTGTGATGGAAATGTGTCGCCTTATTATTTGAAGATGTCTGATAACGGCTGGCTCTATTTCATTTCGATCTTGGTACACTGTAATATAAAGGACCGTCTTGCTTTATGCCGTATGGGAGCGAGTTGCATATTTTTGAGCAGGAAGTCGAAGGTTAGTAGACATAAAACAACTTCACTGCTCAAAACGGAGAATTTTGTTACAATGGGCATTGTGCTCAACTGTTTTAAAATTTGGCCTAGGCATGGGGAGCGTGACTAGGAGTCGGAAAATATTTGTTAAGGTAACTAGGTATCACATTGCTTTCGTAAAACACGCGACTCTGTTGTATTTAATTATAAATGATTTATAACATATGGAAAATATAATATAGGAACATTGACAGGTGATTAAAGGTAAAGTTATAAATCGCATATGAGTTTGGAGAAATTTTTTTACGAGGCCCTGCTGAATAAGGGACCGACATTCAGCTTTATATGTCGGAGATTCCAGGCAGGATAAATAGCCTGCGGACCGCTGCGGACTGCCCAGCCTCACTGAGTTTAATGTTGGATGCCCTTATCTCCTGCAGGTGAACATTGCGATATCTTCAAATAGGTTATGATCACTTTCTTTCAAATTTATAGAAAACTAATCTTACATTTGAATATGTATGATTGGGGACATTAAATAAATGAAGAATAAGCAAGGAATATCATGAAAAACTGTCATATACTCTTTTGCAAGGGTATGTTAATTTTTAATTACCATGTGAGTGAAATATTTCCATACTTTAGATGTAAATGCTGTATATAATAACGTTTGTGATCTATTTTCATTATTGCGTAAAAGAATCAAGTCGGCTTAACATGATTGAGTAATAGGGTGTAGTGCTTTTTTACTCACAGCTATTATTTTCTGTTAACTATCAATGGAGAACTATGAGCTGGAATAGCATAGTCGGTATAGTGACTGGCTACAGGCTGGATGATGGAGGGGTCGGAGTTTGAGTCCGGGTGGGGCCAAGAATTTTCTGTTCTCCAGATCCAGACCTGCTCTGGGGTCAACCCAGCCTCCTATCCAGTGGGTACCAGGGGCTCCTTCCCTGGGGTTAAAGTGGTAGGGGAGTGAAGCTGACCACTAACCTCCGGCTAGTGCTGAGGTCAAAATGTGGATCTATACATGCACTCCCCCATAGGCCTTCATGGCTTAATATTTATTAATTAGATAAGCACAGGGACAGCTTTACCTTTTTTTCTTCTGTTAAGGGGGAATTTCACAAATGCGGCTGAAGTGCTAAAGGTTGAACTTGCCTACACTCTGTTAACAGGATACTTTGCTGATATCCATTTTGTCAGATGCTTGTTTCTTTTTGTCATATCTTATTTGGAAATTTAAAATCTTGAATCTTTCTCAGTCATTTGACAGTGCACTGGAGGACACATTTTAATTGCAGTCATCTAGTTCATTATAAAAAGCAATGTAAATACTAGGAGGAGATTTGTAAGCCAGAATTGTGAAGGTTTAATAATTTTTACTCTGTGTTGCCTGACAGGCTGACACTGTGGAGAAAGTGCTTGGTAATGAAGCTTAGTGACTTTGGACCGTGAAACATTCATGAATCTCCTTTTATTTTCAGCCCACTATGCAAGACGGTTCCTTGTACTAAAGGTATGTATCATATCGGATGCATACAATTATAATGCCCAGTTTATTC
>NW_019722978.1:239763-303547 GCF_002891405.2 Cryptotermes secundus | reverse complement strand
AATGGAGGATCTATTTTGAGGAAATAGGTCTAGAAAACCGAAATTAACGGCCGTAGGGATTTGTCGCACTGACCTCGCGACACTCTCTATCCACTAGAGTTGGCACTAACTTCACCGAAAAGTGGTGGTTGCTTGGTCAGTATAGTTCAAGTGTGGACTAACACCATGGAGTTTGTTTGTTTGTAAGTCTGTTTGGTCTGGGAAAATACCCAGACAACAAGTTAAGGGAGGTGAATCACTGGTGCATGTCTTGTCTCATGTCTTGATGAGGCCATCCTAACTGGATGCAAGTCAGTCACACCTGTCTGGGAGCCCACCTTCCATGTCTGCCTCCTGTGTCTGACCCACTTTTTGGTAGAGCGCCTCATGTACACCACCCAACACACGTGAATGGCTTCACCTGCCATGCACTGGTTCTGAAATACTGTGCAGATATTCTGATATTTTAACCCAAGTTTCAGCCTTTTCATTAGCGATTGATATGAATGGTATGTTAGATGTATTATTATCCATACTTTTACTATAAAATGTAGTAGAGTACCCAACATCTGTTATTCCCTCATTTTTCCATTCATTTTATTGAACTGCTGCAGTGATAGTGTTATATTTCTCCAATTCCAATTTCATTTGACTTAATCCTTATGTCAAGAATAAACTTAGCACATTCAAAGCAGTGAGATACAACTCACCTCTCCTTATAACCCTTTACTTAGCCATTTCTCACAATTTTCCATCTGGCAGCAGTCATGTATGTTTACACATATTGTTTTGTGATGCAGATACAGCATCGTCCAACCTGGTCTCTGAGGGGGAATGGGATGATCTATCCACTTTGTCAGTTGACCAGAAGAGAATATCTGATGAGGAGGAGACAATCCCTCCTCTCACCAACCAGACCGTACCAGATCAGGGACCTTCTATGGAAGAAACCAGGTCTGATAAAGTAAACAGGGCTGTGGAAGAAGGTATTTAGGACACCTTTCCCAGCATTACAGAATGAACACACAGCATACATACACACGACATTTACACATAAAATACGATTCATTCAGACTAATCTACACCACAGCAAGGCTGCTACAGCAATCTTATGTTGACAACTTGCTGAAGGAAACGTAGATGTAGCACTTATTTAGGAACCTTGGATATATAGGGGCCAAATAAGAGGCTTAACGAATTCAGGGGGAACAGTCTACTCTGTGGCACCTGAAGAAAATGTGAGATCATGCATATATGTTAATAATCATATTAATGCTTTACCCTTGCTTGAGTTCTATTCCAGAGACACAACAATGGTGAGGATGACATATGCACTGGGCAGAGGCTGTGAGGAACTCATTGTCACTTCAGCCTACCTTCCATATGACTCGGATGAACCACCACCTTCCAAAGAAGTGAGGAACATCATTGAATATTGCCATCTTAGGAAAGAGCAGCTCATTATTGGGTGTGATGCCAATGCTTACCACACACTGTGGGAAAGCACTGACATCAACCCAAGAGGAGAATGCCTCATGGAACCGAGGTAACGAGCCTACCTTTGTGGTTTGCAATAGGCAGGAGGTTATCAACTTGACACTAGGGACCAATAAAATAGGAAACCTGATCAGTAATTGGCATGTATCTGATGAGCCCTCCCTATCGGATCACCGATATATGTGCTTTCAAATAAGCAGCATTACAGTAGATCCTAAGAGAACCAATTGGGAGTCTTACAAAGACGACCTAAAGGTAAATGTGGAGACCATCTCGCAAAATATACGCACAATAAAGGCTGTTGATCGGTCTGTTGACCAGTTGCAATGGGCTATTATCTTATCCTTTAATAGGAATTGTCCAGCTAGGACCACTCGTGAACCAAGGAGAGTGCCTTGGAGGAATAAACAGCTGAGTGGGCTTAGAACCAAAACGAGAAGGCTGTTCAATACAGCTAAACAACAGGGCAGTGGGACACCTACAAGGAATCCCTTACTTGTTCAACAAAGAAGTAAGGAAAGTCAAGCAATCCTCATGGAGGAGGCACTGCCAGGAGATCAGTGATGTACTAGACGGTGCCAGACTCATCAGAATCATGGCAAAACAGGCGACCAACAAGGTCAGCATGATTAAGCTGCCTAACTGGCAGTATACTCAAACACGAAGGGAGACACTGAATGAATTATTCAGGGGTCACTTTATTGCCACTCCTTTTCAACTTTGCTTTAGAATATGCCATTAGGAAGGTCCAGGGAAACCAGGTGGGACTGAAATTAAACGGGACACATCAGCTGTTGACCTATGCTGATGATGTGAATCTACTGGGGGATAATGTAGATACCATAAAGAGAAACAATCTTTAACTGATGCAAGTAAAGAGGTTGGTCTAGAAGTAAACACAGAGAAAACTAAGTATATGTTACTGTCTTGTCACCAAAATGCAGGGCAAAATCATGACATAAAGATAGGAAACAGATATTTTGAAAATGTGGCACAGTTCGGATATTTGGGAATGATCAAAACTTGATTCAGGAGGAAATTAAGAGGCGACTGAACTTGGGTAATGTTTGCTACCATTCAATTCAGAACTATAATTCTGCCTGTGGTTCTGTATGGGTGTGAAACTTGGTCTCTGACATTAAGGGAGGAACATAGACTGAGGGTGTTTGAGAACAGGGTGTTGAGGAGAATATTTGGACCAAAGAGAGATGAAGTGACAGGAAGTTCGAGAAAACTGCATAATGAGGAGCTTCATAACTTGTACTCTTTTCCAAGTATAATTAGAATGATCAAGTCAAAGAGGATGAGGTGGGCAGGTCATGTAGTACGAATGGGGGAGACGAGGAATGCGTATAGGATATTGGTGGGAAAGCCAGAAGGAAAGAGACCACAGGAAAGACCAAGGCATAGGTGGGTGAACAATATTAAAATGGATCTCAGAAAGATAGGATGGGATGGTATGGATTGGATAGAGCTGGTCCAGGATAGGGACCAGTGGAGGGCTCTTGTGAACACAGTAATGAACCTTCGGGTTCCATAAAATGCTGGGAAATGCTTGAGTAGCTGCAGAATTGGCAGCTACTCCAGAAGGGTTCAGATCCATGAGTGAGTAAGTAAGTAAGTAAGTAAGGTGCATTTAGGATGTAAGGGCACAAGAAATGCACATGGAAACTGTGTATTCCAGTATGGATTATGTCTCTCTGTTCATAACTGCTCAGGTGTGAATGGGATGTAACACTGTACAGGTTTGAGGCGCACACAATTTTTATTTCACCAAATGAACCCTCGAAGCACAAACACATTCAAATTCATTTTTCTAAGTCTTAATACAGAAAATATGTTGCAAAAACTTGAGTATAGGAGGAATCATACCCACAGAAACTTTCTGAGTATGTGAGGAACCATTTAAAACAAAAATGAACAAAACTATACAATCATGAGTAATATATTTGGATTGTTATAAAATGTCACATTATAATAAAATGGTATTGCACAACATCTGAACACTGCTTATAAATTTACAGTTTTTATGTTTCCAAGATGTTTACAAATGCCATTAACAATATTAGCTATTCCCTTCTCATGCAGTTTTCATCTCAAATTCAGTGTGACTGAAAGTCTGGCCACAGTAGATTGCAACAGTACACAACAGTCTATTACATATTTTACATTAAGACTGGAATCACTAGTTTTCAGTCACTTAACAGCTACTGAACTTACAGCCTTTCAGTAATAATACCACCCTCAGCAACATATTGTGATGAAACCAAATCAACATCTGTAACAGTACTGTTCTGTGCTGCAAGGGGTGTTAGGTCCCTCTTCATTGCGTATGCATCTTCTCCATCTGCATAGTATTTGGGCTCAATTTCAGAGACTGTAAATTTTAATGTTGTTGTATACAGGTTTAGGGCGGCTCGATTGCTTTTACGCACATGAAGTGAAACATACTTTGCTTTGAAACATTCTACCATTGCCCTCGAAGCCTGGTTCATAAGTTTCTGTGCCAGTCCAAGCCTTCGATGTGAGCGCTTCACAGCAAGAGATGTGATGTGCCCATGTGGGTTATCTTCACTGTCTTCTTCCATCTTGGCAAGCACATAGCCAACAATCTGACCTTTTTCATCTTCAGCGACATAACTTAACTGTGGCCATGATAATCCATGATAAAAATAATATTTCATCTGGTAATTTTCTGGCAAACACAGTAAGTTACAATGTTGCATATTTATGAGATCGTCAGGCTTTGCACATCTGATATTCATCTTCAATGTCCACACTGTATGCCAACTGTTTAAAATTTTCAAGTACTGTAACAAAATATAGCAGTCTTCTGTCAAAATAAAATAATCTAGAACAGGAATGTTTCAACTTATAATTAAACATGGGCTTTTATTCACGACGTGTCTTCTTTATTCGTGAACGGCTGTTCTTTAAGTCATTAACGGATGTGGATTCTGTCATTCCACCCAAAAGCTCACGAACAAATCGGAACTGGGACAGGAAAAATCTCCAAACCAGGTACCAGCCTACAAAACAGAAGAGGATACAAATCTCAACACTGTGAAATAAGAGTCCCATACAGTCAGTGTCTACTTGGTACTGGGTCTTTCTTGAGCAGCTGACAGTTCAGAACCAAAATGTTCATCACTGTTATGACACAAGCCTTCTAACAGGCTCTATCCTAAACCACCAGATCAGTTCACATCTGTTTTTGTAAGATCATTTTGATCTAATTATTCAATTCTGTAGCTGAAAGGGTAGCATTAATGTTTCCTATTCTGACAGTTTTAATGTTTTCTCAATCCCTCCATGTAAATGCTACTAGGGTAATACCTTAAAACAGGCAACAACAACTTCCTTCCAAATCACTTTGAATTCATCATTCAAACAAAATGAACTCTGTGGCCTGTAGTCTGCAATCTAACTATACTGACCTAGCAACCGCCACTTTTCGGCAAAGTTAGTGCTGACTTTAGCAGATAGCAGGTGTCATGTGGCCAGCGCAACAGATCCCCATGGCCGTTAATCTCCATTTTCTAGACCGGAGCTGCTATTTCCTTGAAATAACTCCTTAATTATCCTCATGAGGCTGAGTGGACCCCGTTCCAGACCCACTACTACTCAGAAAATCTGGTAGCGCCGGGAATCGAACCCAGGAACTCTGACCACTAGACCACAGAGGCGGTTGTTGATCATTCACATTTATGAATTAAAAAAATGTTTCCAAATACTTCTAAATAATTCAAGTATCAATGAATCATTCTCTCACCATAGTGTTTTTTCCCCCTTACAAAATTTTTTCCTCTTCTCCATAATGTCCAGCCCAGCTCTGGGACCCACCCAGTCTCTGATGCAACAGGTATTGGGGCTGCTTCCCTTGTGCGTGTGTAAAGCCGCTCACCTCCATCTAGTACCAAGGTTAAGTGAGGTGGACCTATACTTCCACTCCCCTATATGTCTTTATGGTGTTGAACTTAATTAACTAAGCTGAGGGATAACTTTGCCTTTAAATTTCAGCTATGACCTCGTACACATCGTTGTTTCTTCCATACATGATTTAGGCTCCACCATATCAATTATCCATATAGAAAAAGCAGGTAACAATCCTGAAAAATTGTATGGCAACTGGGTGTTAAGCAATTGTAATTTTCGTTATTCCATTGTGATTTGCTCACTTGTTGAACTGTATGCTGTTGGTCTATGGTGTGTTGTTCCATCCTGTTCCTCCTGAAATGTATGCCATGACAAATGAATGTCCCATATCTGACTGTCCCTGAAAAGTCAACTTGAAAAATGGACCTTCCTGAATTGAACAGTAAAAATTTAAATGCATGCAGAATTATGAAAAATCTTGCAAATGACACCTTGAAGATCAAAAAAGAGATAAGAGTAGGATTTTAAAATTAATCTTAAAGACATGGATTTGAATGGCATGAATTTGATGGAACTGGATCAAGATTTTGTCCAAGGGTGGACTCTGCATTAGAGATGTTGAACTTTAATGTATTTCTGCTAGATGGCTAATACTGTCCATTCAAAATGGGTTATCCTGTATTCTGAAATAAAAATCTGGCAACCATGTGTGCACTTGAAAACTGCATTATGTACAAACAATCTGCCAAGTGCTTCAGTGCACCAAGAGGTTGAATTATTTCAGGGTTCACCTCAGTGTCTGCCAAGATCTCTTTGGCGATTTCTCAAGCTGAACAAATGCCAACAGATGAGAAATATTTCCTTAGGCACCAACTCAAATGTCTACATGCGTCAATCATTATATGCCATGATCTATTAAACTTCTTCCTTGAACAGCTGATTATTGCTCAAGTGGGCAAGAGACAATTGTACTAACTTACCTATAATACCTTAATTTGAATGGCTATAACAGCAGCTTCCTGCTTTTACGGAACAAAAGAATGCCACTGGACCTAACCTGGAGCCAATGAATCCTAGCGCGCACACACTTTCTCCAAGCTGCACTTTAATATAAGGTAAAGGTAAGGTGTTCCTCTGCTTAATTAATTGCCATGCCATGAAGATGTATTGGGAGTGGAGGTATAGAGCCCTGCCAGTCCTGATCTTTGCATTCATGCCCCAGCTGCTTTACCTGAGGGAAAGAGCAACAAGTACCCATTCAGTAGGGAGCTGGATGGAACCCAGAGCCAGTCTGGACTCTGTGGAGGCAACAAAAATCTCTTGTCCCTTGCAGGAACCGAACCCCAGCCATCCAGCTCATAGCCTGTCACTACTGTGCCTAAGCTATTATCCTTTAACGCATATATATTCTGGCCAATATTTTATACACATTATTCATTTTCCTATGTACACAACATGCCCTGCTCACCTTAACATTTCTCATTTCGTTATTCTAAATATGTGAAGCTTGCTGCTACATGTACTTTACACATGTCAAGGTATTAAGTACAAAGAAGTAGGAAACAAGTGTGAAAAGAAGAGTGCTCTCTCCTCAGATGTGACAGTATGAAATCAGGTAGAAGTTAATCAATGTCTTCTGGAAGAGTGTACTGCCTCCATCTTTAGGGTTGAAGAGCCAAGCAAGAAATAAACAGCTGCTTGGCTTACTGTTTGACTCTGACAATACAGGCATAATGTTCTTCCAGAACACTGCCAAAATAAACAGCTTCACATTAAAAAACACAGCACCCTTCACAATCATGACTGTAAGAACCTTGAATCCAAGAGCAGTAAGATTTATCATGATGAACTTTTTAATAACATTGTTTTAAAAGCACAGAATTAATATGACTGATATGGTTGTTGGTAAGATGGACTTCAATCCACCAGCCCTTAAGAAAATTCACTTCCCTGCACTCTTGCAATAGCCTAGTGACTGCGGATCACACCTGCTGTCAGGATTTTATACAGTACAGCAGCCAGAAAACTTGTGGCGCCCATGCCACAAGTCCATGTTAACACGATGGTGAGAGCACTTCCAGAACCATTATTGCAATGGTTCAAATCTTACCTCCAGTAGGGAAGGCAAAGAGTGGAATTAAATTATATAAATAATAAATATTATTCTAACTGGGAAATTGTTGGATGTGGTGTGCCTCAGGGATCGGTGTTGGGACCCTTACTCTTTAATATATACATAAACGATTTCCCCCTTGAAATAAGTAAAATTTCGGAAGTTATTATGTTTGCAGATGACACAAATACTCTTTGCACAGCTAAAGACTACTATAACTTAAAAATAAAACTGGATGTTGTTTTTAATCACATGTTTACGTGGTTTCAAAATAATCAATTTGTGTTAAATCTGGATAAAACAAAAATGATAAAATTCACCCCAACAGCAGCTATGAGCTACCCTCTATATACATTGTTCTTTAACAAAAAGCTGAAAGTAGAAACGATAACATTTCTTAGTTTGCAGCTGGACAATCATCTGACTTGTACGGGACATATCGATTTTTTGCTTCACGTGTTGAGCACAGTTGGTTTTCTAATGCGAAAATTATCCTATATATTAAATATAAATAGTCTTAAAGCTGTATATTATGCATATTATCATTCACTGGTGAAATATGGAATAATATATTGGGGAAATACATCAGACAGTCACAAGGTCTTTGTTATACAAAAGAAAATAATAAAAATAATGATGGGAATGGGCCCAACTCATACATGTAGAGATTTATTTAAAAAGCTTGACATACTACCAATCCCATGTGTATATTTGCATTCATTGATGACATCTGTTGTTAAAAATCTGGATAAGTTTCAAACCAATAACTCTGTATATGTGATTGACCACCTTCACATACCTTCAACATATTTATCATCCTATCAGAGAGGGGTGTATTGTATTATTCAGGTGTCAAAGCTATTTAACACTCTGCCATCAAATATCACAGTTTTAAAAAAATAATAAAAAGCAATTTAGGTTTGTTTTATGAAATTATTTGCAAAGTAACATATTTTACTCTATTGATGAATTTGTCGAGCATACAAGGGGCTCAAAGGTTAAGAGTTAATAAATGGTCTGTGTGCGTGAATTATATATTATTGAGACTTGCTTGTTGTAACTGTAGTACTACAGTATGTATGTTTGTTTTTGTTACGAATTTTAATATTTTATAATGTAACTGTTTTAATGATATAGCTTGCCAATATGTGTGGAATGGCAAGGCGTGAATTTGACAGTGTTTTTTTCCACGACCCATGTGTGTTGTCCTGACAACTTGAGCTATCTGTGAGAGGCCTGATTATATATTTTATTGGACAAAGGACGAATGATGTGTAGTCATTATGAATGTGTAATATGAGACATGTTTTATATCCAGCCCTACAGGGAGATGATTTGATCCATGAAGTGAAAATAAATGTAAATGTAAAACCCTGAAACAAAATCTGTTGGTTTCCTGGCAAAGATTGTATCATATGCCTTGACACATAAGCAAATATGCTCACTCCAGCTTTACCATCAGGACACATTATAACTGGGAGGCACTAATTTTGAGAAGTTTCCACTTATATGTGCCAAGCATCTATGATTACCACATTAATTGGCATTTCCTTAATTGTAACAATTGGGGGGGGGGCGGTGAATGAGCAGAATGAATGAATATCAATTTACATATAAGTCACTATTTCTAAATTTACTCTACCTTAATTCTTTATAATTACATTCATCTTGTAGAACAATTACATTACCTTTCTACAAAGTTGGTATAGTAACAAGTAAACTGCATTGTACAAATAAGACACATACGAATGTTCTGACGTGATATATTGCACGCGGCAAAAATCATTTCACGTTACAACCACGGAAGGAACCAGTATTTTTAAGCTGTGTACATGGAAGGCTGTACCGTACATCCTAAGCTTCTCTAACTACTGGCAAACAAGTGTCCATGTCTGCATGCATGATATACAAATGAGGCACAGTGAACCCAAAGTTCCATTCTCACCTAAGCCCACAAGGGTCAACACTAGCAGAAGTGCTGAAATTATGGAAATAATCGCCAAGAACAATTCCATAGCTGATGCACTACCACAAAATACATACATAAGCAAAAAACGTAAGGCACTCCGAACACATTGGTTAAAGCTGACAACTATTATAGCGTTATGACCTGATTGGTATTACTACAATTAGTCCAAAGTTCTCTGATGAATATGTAAAAAATTTGATACAAACGCTTCAAAAATGCCATTAGTTTTAAAGATGTTCCTAAACTACTGCTCATCACCACACGTCGCCATTTTGATTAGGCCACAAAGTGAGCATGTCGTACTTCTTCATAGATAACACACTACCTTACGTCAGCTTCAAGCTACCTGTGACAAAAGTCTTTTTTGATCAGATCACAATATTTAGTATTACATAATTATCAATGTTAGGACCTAATTAAGACCATCACACGTGTTTCAATAGTTTATTCCACTACGCATAGATGTGCATGGCACGCAAAGAGGCGAAAATTAATTTTTGTTCGCGTAATCCTGAGGGTACTGATAATTCAGTGTAGTTCAATTTGCATCCTACTTCCTGCATTTATGACATATTCAATCTAATAGTTCTTACTAAGGCCTTAACGACACAGCTGAATATTAAACTCGTGGTCTCTTGGGATGAAGTTTGAAAGAACGCTCGTAATGAAAACCTTCAGTGCAGATTACCAATGACCTGAATTTTGCGTTAGCGCCCAAAATCGGAAATGTGAACAGCCAACATACTCTCACTTTGATACACACTAAAACGCACTAAACCATACCCTAACCTTTCGTTAGGCACGTTGGCAACACTGATACATGAAAGTCGTTCGATGTGTTGTGTAGCATACTGTGCATTATACTTTAGAGGTAGGAGTTAACGGAATTCAGCCGAAGACTTAAATAAACGTTTTCCACGAACGTAAAATACATGCTCGACTAATGTATTATATTTTCAATAGATCTGGTAATTTATTGGATCGTGATGACGTCCGAGGCGATTAAATACTGCATTATGTTCACATTGATTTATTGATGCGTCTCTACAGAGTAACTATGTAATATATCCCTTGCTTAATGGGCTTTCCGACCATGATGCTCAGTTAATTATTTTATTAGAGGTTAAAACGCATACTAAGAATGGCAGGGTAAAGGGGAAAAAAATGATAAGGAAAATTGAACTGGCTATGATACAGGATTTTGAATATAAACTGAGTCTTGAAACCTGGGACTCAGTTTTTGGCTCCAACGATATAAACTTAATGTATAATTCTTTTCTCAGTTCATTTCTTAGAATATTCTATTCTAGTTTTCCCCTGAAAGTGTTGAGCACCAGAACAAATAGTAACTTGTGGATTACTCCTGGTATTAGTAATTCCTGTAAGCATAAAAGAGATCTATATTTGATATACAGGAGTAGTAACGATGAGGCCTTTAAGAGGTATTATAGACAGTATTGCAAGATATTAAAAAATGTCATAAGAGAAGCAAAAAAGAAGCATTATAGTAGACAGATATCAAAATCCAGTAACAAAATAAGAACAATCTGGAATATAACAAAGTCAGTAACTGGGAAGTTTGCCAAAGTGAATTCAGTTCAGGAATTAAAAGTTGATGGACGGATTACTAAAAATAGGCAATATATAGCAGATTTCTTAAATAGTTTTTTCATATCTGTGGCTGAGAATAACATAAACAAAAGTCTTGAAACAAACAATAAGCCATTAGATTACTTGCGGCAAGCTTTTGATCATCCCTTTCCCAGCATAAAATATCAAGCTGCAACCTCAACTGAGATATTTAAAATTATTAAATCTTTAACAACAAAGAGATCGCATGGTTATGATGAAATATCAGTTGAAGTGTTAAAAATTAGTAGCCCCTTTATTATATCTCCTTTAACATATATTAGTAATAAAATGTTGTCTGCTGGCGTATTTCCGGATAGGCTAAAATATGCTGAAATTAAGCCTTGTTACAAGGGCGGTTGCGAGAATGATCCATCTAATTATAGGCCCATCTCCCTCTTAACCTCCTTCTCAAAAATATTTGAGAAGATAGTTTTGTCTAGATTAAATCAGCATATCCATGATCATAATATAATAGTCAATGAGCAATTTGGATTTAGACGTCAATCCTCAACTGCTAAAGCCTCTTACGTGTTACTCAATGAAATACTAGAAGCATTAAATAAACAAAAAGTTGTAGGTGGAGTTTTTTGTGACTTGAAGAAGGCGTTTGATAGTGTGAATCACGAAATATTGTTGAGTAAACTACAATATTATGGGATACAAGGTAGATTTTATGATTTAATTGCATCATACTTATCAGATCGACATCAGAGAGTACTAATAACAGATATTGAAATGAGCAACACTATTAGATCAGATTGGGATATTGTCAGGCATGGAGTCCCTCAAGGGTCCATACTTGGTCCGCTTCTATTTCTTTTCTATATAAATGATCTTTCTACAATTTTTAATAGCACAGTTAAACCAGTCTTATTCGCAGATGACACTAGTTTGGTGATTAGTAGCAATAATAACTTACAATATAATAGGGATGTGAATATCTCTTTTGACTGCCTTAATGAGTGGTTCAAGTCAAACCTGCTAACCCTAAACTTCAGCAAAACTAAACATGTACAATTTGCGGCTAAGTCTTGTCCTAATACCGGAGTTATGGTTAATTATTGCAATAATGTGATCCCAAACAGTACCGAGGTGAAGTTCTTGGGTATAATTGTTGAAAGCACATGTACTTGGAAGGCCCATATATCCCAACTCATACCTAAGTTGTGTAATGTAAATGTAAAGTTATTTGAGTTATTTGAGGGTTATTAAACCCATCATGCCTACTGAAACATTAAAAATGATTTACTATTCTTATTTTCATTCACTTTTAACCTATGGAATTATCTTTTGGGGCAATACCTCGTTTAGTGTACAAATTTTTAGAATTCAAAAAAGAATAATTAGAATTATGAGTGGGCTAAGAGCAAGGGATTCCTGTAGACAAGCATTTAGGGATTGGGGGATTTTGCCACTCCAGTCCCAATATATATTTTCTTTATTGATATTTGTTGTAAATAATAAGGGTCTATTCCATACATCAACACAGATTCATGGTCTCAATACAAGGCGCGGTTTAGATTTATATTGCCCTCAGACAAATTTAACAGTTCATCAGAAGGGTCCTTATTGCTATGGAATTAAACTTTTTAATTGTCTCCCATTAAAAATAAAGGAAGTAGCGCATGATGATAAGGAATTTAGAGTGGCCTTAAATGCCTTTTTACATTCAAAATCCTTTTATACTTTGGATGAATATTTTGGTTGTATAAATGAGTAGTAATTTACTATGTTCATTCAATATTGCATGCATTGTTTGGATGTGCAGTTGTACATTCAAGGATATTGCACTGATACCTGCATTGTATATAGCAAGCTTATACCTTGACTGGTTTTATTTGGTATTGAACATGTAAGATATAATCTCCAACTTGACTGGTATGCCATGTAACAAACATACCTCATTATAGTTGATGGATGTTGTGATCTTTTATGGTTTGAGATATATAAGCTACTAAGTTGAATGAATTTATTATGTAATGTGTTTTTATTACAATTTTAACTTATTTTATTTACAATTAAACATGGTATAGTGTTATGTATATTTTAGGTTGATGTATATTTTATGTTGACTAGTTCCATTGTTGGAGCATTTGTTGAAGATATTTGACTTGTTCTGTGTCCAGTGGTATTGGCCTGTAATTGGATTTGCTTGAATGCAATAAATACTATACTATACTATTGCTCTAACCTATTAACAAGATCATACATTCGTTAACAGACATGCCTCAAATAGATGAAATTACGAACAGTAAAAAAAATCGTTTTATGGTATTACACAAAAAGTAAAAATTCAGGAGTGTCCAATAATGTGGAAAAGTTCAGAGTAGATCAGTGTATACCATTAAAATTAATTTAAAATCGCACAAATGTGGCGATGACAAATAAGGTTCCCCTTTTGAAATGTTAGTGCCATATACAAATGCAAAAAGTACATGAACACATTTTACTGAAATAATTTGTACAGTTGTTTCATTTCCAATGGCCTTGACACACTGGTACTGTGAGGGAGGGAGCTATCTTGACACAAAAAACCATGCTTTAGCAGAAATCGATTTTCTGGGGCATACATACATAACCTGCTACAGATTTAACTACATTGTTAGGTGCTCCAGTCACTACTTGTAGAACAAATCTTCGATAAATTTAAAACAGGAACGTGCACCTTCAATAGCATTCAAAAAGCCTTTTTTATGCCTATGCAATTGAATGAGCATAGGCAATGTCTTTGACTTCATACACATAGTAGGTTAAGTAAAAAAAAGTGAAGTTCCTGTGCCATTAGTTTTTTCTGCTTTACTCCTGGTACCTGTTGTACAGAAGGTTAGGTAGATGCCAGAGCCAGTCTAGACACTAGCCAGAAGAGAACATCTCTTGTCCTGCCAACAACTGAACCCTCTGTTGTCTAGTCTGTAGCCTAGTCACTTTAAATTAATTAATTAAATTCGCTTAGTGGGGCAAGGAGTCCAGCTGGGTCCACTCGGCACAGCAGCCACTGATTGGCCTATTGTAGCTTGCCCCGGGTGATTGTGATGATGGAGAATTTGGTGGAATGAAGATTGGCATGGGAAACAGAAGTACTTGGAGAAAAGCCGCCCCAACGCCACATTGTCCACCACAAATCCCACTTCACCACACCCTGGATCAAACCTTGGCTGCCGCGGTGGGAAGCCAGTGACTAACCACTTGAGCTGTGGAGTGGCCTAGTCTAGTCACTTACTAACGGCACTATACTGGCTCCAACACTAAGACATGACATATTTTATACATAACTTCTATCAATTTTAACACCTTTGTTACTGAAGTGCTTAAGTACATTGTGGGTCATATCTATGAAGGAATGACAGAAAACTGTCTTGAATAAAGTTAATTAAACTTAATATATAGTAACATTTCCAAAACAGAAGTTTAATCAAGAAGTGTCAAAGGACTCTAAATATATACTCAAAAAGCAGTCCTTAAAACAGAACCAAATGATTTTTACACATGGCGATATGGAGCAGAGGAGAAAGATGCCAAGTTTACTTAAAATCTGAAAGGACCACAGGCTCAAGAAAGAAATTAAACCAGAATGAAAATGGTTTAACAAAATTTAATACAGTATTTTATTCTGAGTTTCATCCCAATTTGTCCTGTAGGCTAAATGCTGTTATTTGCAAACAGACTGACAGCATGAAACTAACAGGCATTCTTTGAAATGCACTTGCTCCATTTCCACATATGTGGAAACATTAATACCAATAGCCTATGTATTATTTTCAAAACAAGTCCTTCCCACACGGCAGTGAATAAAATGTGATTTAATATTTTCACAGTAAGCTCAAAATAGTTGGGAAGAATGCCAAAGAGTATTCAACTTATACTGGTTAAGGTGAAATGTTTGTTAAAAATAAATTACCACAGAATTTGAAGAGTCTGGATGGCAAATGAAAGTATTTTGTAACTTGAGTTTTCTCCAATTCTTTCTTTCTCCTAGGTGATTCTTCATCATAGTATGATTCGGATGTATTCTTCTGACGAGAGCTTACTTAAAAGTACAAAGGTGGATTTCCATGACACAAAAATTTTTGATGGTCAATATATTTCCCAGTGACCACACAAAAAGTATGATCCAAAAACCGGTTCTATCGTCCTTCTTCAGGGTAGTGGAGAATGTACCAGAACAAACTACACAACAAGTTACATCATATTTATGTAATTATTTTGTAGCCTCTCAAAACAGATGGAAGTATATGAACATAAACAAAAACAAACAAATTTCAAATGCTGTTTATTATTCATTAGCTCTGTGGCCCATACAATTAATGAAATAATTTTTGCTTATTTTCTCACATTGGTAGAAATAATCATTCCAGGTGCCCTCAATCATTTACTAACTTCTTGTGGAATACGGACTCACAAGATGGATTATGAAATTATGTGCTAACAAAGTAAAAATATACACAGAATAAATAAGAAAACAACAGTATGACTATGTTTTGATAAAATGAATTAATTAATTCTGGATGGTATTTTGACCCAAATGAACCTATCCACCATAATCACACACGTGTGCATGGGCTCCCACACACACAGTCACATAAAAAGAGCCGATAACAAGTAGTAAACATGTTTCAATAATACAGCAATAATTTTTGAAAATCCGAAATAAGTTCAAAAGTAAAAACTCAATGTGAATTAATAACATGTACATACCAGTATAATAATCAAATAATTCTTGTATTGCCTTCTATTACAGTTCTGCAGAGCATTAAAATAATTCAGATCAACAGTTCAATACCAAAACAAGCACTTATTGCTTATCCAAGACCTACGAACACTTGCAAGTTCCCCTTTTAAAAAATTATCTTTCATATCACAACATAAAAAGGAATTACATTTTCTCATATAATTTATACCAAGAATTACTTATCCTCTTTTTGGAGCAAAATACAGGTAAAATTTCCCGTGTCTCGTCACCATGCCATGAAAGTTATATAGAAGTGTATAAAATAGGCAACATTACAAATTTTCCAGCCACACCATTTAATGGAGATGAGTGGTAGGTACATGCTCTGGCCATTTTCTGTGTGGGTCTGAGAGCTGGTCTGAGTATGTCCAGTAAAATTCCTGCTGCTGAATTTGAACCCTGGTCATTGGTTCATGGCCAGTCACTCTACTGACTACACTGTCCCAGCTGAATCATATATATTGAATTCTGTGCACTATTATACATCGTCTGTAAATATTAAGTTTTCAAATATTTATGAAGCAAAACTATTTATTTTCAATGACTTGCAATTTCTGGCTTAAATGGTTTTGTCAAAATTTGCTTCCATTAGTGTGGAAACAACCATTTTATCACACACTTCTTAACTTTAAACTTAACAGATGGGTGAAGGACAATACAATTCTAGCAGGTTGTCAGACTGGAAAGTGAGTGAAATGATTTAGGATTGTCTCTAGCAGTTTGCGCTTCTGTATTAGTGATAGTAATCTCTGGGTTCTTTTACCTGAGAATCAGTCACTCATTTTACTAAAAGTCACTGTATAAACATGAGTAGCGTCACTGTAAAAAATTGCCCATATAACCAATTCTCTACAGCTGAAGTCTTCTTAGTTCAAATAAATTATATGAGGAAATGTTTAAACCTTGAATGAATGGAACTACAGCATCATAGTGTATTGCAGACAGCAGCATGATTCTACTGATTATGTACCATTAAGCACCATTTTAAAAAAGTTTTAATTGGCAGTTGTGGGACAGGGGGAAACATGTTTGAACACCTCAGAATTTATGCCATACAAATTATAGCTAATTTACATTAGAAGCTACAACAAACATACATAACTCTGCTCTAATGACCAATGGAACAGTTCAGTGAGCTCCAAAAAGGAACACTATGTTGCAGGAAAACAGCAAATAATATTATTTGTTATATAACCCTTTCAATGTCAAAACTTCAGTTGTACTGTACATATAGTTTTATATTTATATGACATATTCCACATCCTACAGTCATCTTGACTAACTTTTGATCCAGGGAATGCAATGTAATACAGGGTGACTCCTATAGAACCGGCCCGATGAATTTGTTAATAATTCTGCAGGTGATGCATATAACTGCTCACAATTACGACATTATAATCTGTGGGTAGTGCTGAGTCGAATGGTGTGCGCATGATCCGGCAAGTGGCAGCCGTTATGCTGCAAGGTCAAGGACAATCCCAAAACGTGTCTGCAGTGCGCAGGCGACAGTCATGGAGTACACTATTGAACAGCGAGTGTTTCTAGTGCTTGCTTGAAAACAGCGGACACTTTCAACACCTGCTCTGATCACAGCACACAATCCAAGATAAGATATGTGTAAATTACTTTAATATCTGTATGGTATATTTTATATTACAGCTCATTTTGTTGGGCTGGTTCTATATGAATCACCTTGTATAATGTAATGTAATGACAAAGTAGCTGTCTGCACTGCCATATCACTGCCATTTCAATCCATCAGTTGCCTATTGTTCACTGTAACTACTTATTTAGAAACAGAAAGAAAGAGAAGTCAGTAATGCAAAGAGCTTCCTGGTTTTAATGGAATATTATATATGGTATATGCATTCAATACTGTTGCTAGCAATTCAAATGTTGCTACATGGCATCTGAATATATACTTGGGCTAAAACAGGGCAGACAATGCATACAGCACAGTATGTAATAAAGCTGACATGAAAAAGGTTAACAAATCAGTATCAGTTACTAAGATGCAGCGTTCATGAAACACATTAAACTCTTATCTAATTTGCAGGGATCTGTCATCTGAAATCAGTGTTTATATTTAAAACTTGAATGGGTTCACAATGTACTATAAGGCACAGTAAGGAAGTAGTACCAAACACAAAAGATGAAACACTATAAATGTTTAGGGCGATTATGCAAAACAAATGTAATTACCAACACTGGACACTGACATGCACAAGTAACATAATCAGCACCAAACAATAAAGAAATCACATTTCTGAAAAATTTAATACTATACTGCAAAATTTTATTTATCAAAGAAGGAACATTCCAGTCACAAATCAGACTTTTCATAGAATGACAAATGATAGAATTAACAAAAATTACACTAAAAGAAGAAAAATTTCAATCAAAACGATGATTTACAGGCAACACGGGGGACACCCATATCTAGTATAGCCAAACTATTCTTACAAACTTTGAACAAGACGTATCAAAATTAATAAAAAAATTATGAGTAACTTAAGTTCATGACATGACTATATGACTGTATATATCATATAGAGCAATAATTAATTATGGTACTGAAATCAGATTTTAAACCAAAAGAAGTCTCAGAAATGTGCAAATGCATTTTTTGACATTGCTATTGGGCATCACTACATCAGACCGCCCAAAGAAATTCTGACATCACGGAAGCACTAACGTTAAAAACGTAACAGCTGATGAGATACAAAGATACCAAAAAGAGTGGAATCACTTGGAAAAAACAAAGAGATTGACTACTATATCTATCAGTCTGTTATTGATTGGGGAGATGACAAGACTTGGGACAATATGGAGAGACCAAATTTTGGCATTCCTAGAACTGGTGTCAACAACCTGATCCTCGAAGTTCTTGATGATGCCTATACAAAAGTATCATCAGAAGAAATTATGTGTTAATTTAATATCATACATCATGCAATAAGTTTCATGTCTGAGGAAGAAAAAAGCAATAAATTATATTATTTAGCCCTTACAACAATAAATTGGGGATCCTACCACTAGAAGAATAAAAGATAAAATAGACAGTGTACTTCTGCGCAAGAGAGATAATAATGACTTAGATGTTATAAACAGTATAGTGAAGGAAACTTGATACCAACAGAACATAGTAACTGAAAGCAACAAAAAATGTAAAAAGATTAATACAAAATTAGAAATAAACAAGGCCAAAAACCACTCTAGTCAACATTTACTTTTCTTGGGAATCAAATTTGGACTTAAACTAAAACATTCAAGAACTGAAACATAAAACCACTTTTTACAATGCATAATATGCTGCAATCAAAATTAATGATGAAACAAAAGATATGTAAAAGTACAAACAAAGTTTGCATACACACACTGAGATGTACACAATGCAACAACGTATATACTGGTCACATGAGTAGAAGTTTTAGAATCAGATATAAAGGCCATTTGCATGATATTAGATGCAGCAAGAACCAATTCTATATATGCAAAACACATTCTAAATACACAGCACAGATATGGTAAAATACACAAATTTATGCAAATATTGAAAATCATGCATAAAGAATGTCTCATGGACATATGGAACCAGTATTATATTTATAAATATGATCAGAGAATTCTGACAATGTATACTCATCAGATTTACCAATATAATGTGCTTTTTGAACTAGTGTTAAATAGCATTCAACATTTGTTGACTGTGGCACTGTTGTGAATGAGTAGTATATGTAACCAACCAGCCAACATTAATGGAGTACAGGACAACAAATGATTCACACACAAACTGCAGATAACACAGTCAGCATGGTTAGAGCTGTCACTGTACTATGCAACATGTAACGGGTATGAATCTAGACAAGAAATAAAAAGTCATGTGAAATAATAAATATTTAAATTGAGAGCAAACTTTATAAAAACAGACTATATAGTGTCTCTCAAAAAGGACTTAAAGGTGTAAATAGGTTGTGGTACTGGCATATTTTTTAAAAAACAATGTAAAGTAAAAAGTAAAGTAAAGGTATCCCTTAACAGGCTGTGAAGATCCATAGGGTTGTGAGATGTTGAGGCTCCAACATTTTCTAGATAATGGGCTCAAAGTTGGCGGTATGGTTGTCAGCCTTATGCGCGAGCCATGCTTTACCCCCAGGAAAATTATTTAATTAATTCCTGGTACTCATTTCTGTTAGAGGCTGGAAGGATTAGGTCAATTTGAAAAAATGACCCGGGGCTTGAACCTGTGACCTTCCAGCTTGTAGCATAATGCCTCAACCAATTATGCTACTGCGTGCCCCAAAAAATAATGTGTATGAACAAACTGCATAATGAAGGTACAAGGTAGGGCATATTAACCTTTCCGATTTCACAAGGTCATTGCTGAGGCTAGGGAGGGGGTAGAGTGGTGGGGATGGTATCATTAGATGTGCAGTTTTCAGTACACACAATGGCTTGGTCAGGAGAACATCGTGTGTTTGTGCTGGAAGAGTTTATTAAAAATGGCAGTTCTATGATCAAAACCCAGCGAGCCTTTTGCACTCACTTTGCTCTCGGTCGGCGTGATCCCATTCCCACTGGACCAACAATTAGAAATTGGGCATCAAATTTTAGAGTGACATCTTCTGCATTAAAAAGAAAATCTTCAGGCCGGAGCAGGACTTCAACGTTGGCAGAAAATGTGGCTAGAATGCGGGCTTCAATTTTGCGATCTCCCAAGCATTCTGCACGGAAGCACGCTGCTGCACTTGGATTATCTGCCCATAGAGTTAGAAGAATCCTTCACAGAGACCTCAAAATGCACCCATACAAGATGCACATAGTGCAAGAGTTAAGTGAAAGAGACTCTGAAACATGAAGAAATTTGTGCAACGACATTCTGCAGAGTATCCCTTCCACAGCTGTTTTGATCTGTATTGACAAGGCCCATTTTCACCTGTCCGGGACTGTAAATAAACAAAATTTCGGCTACTGGGCTGAGAATAACCCTCGGAACCTTCACCAACGACCACTCCACAGCTCTCCAGTGACGGTGTGGTGCGCTGTTTCCGATTGTGGTGTCTGGGGTCCCTACTTCTTCGAAGATGGTGAAGTTGTTACAGTGACTTCTGCTTGATATTGTTACATGCTTGAAAATTTCCTTCTACCGAAATTGGATGAACTATTGCAAGATCATGACCTGGAAGATATCTGGTTCCAACAAGATGATGCTATGGGCCACATCTTCGATCGTTCAATGGAGATTCTAAGACAAATGTTTCCTGGTCATCTTGTCTCTTTGCAGGGTGACATTGGGTGGCCCACCAAATTGCCTGATCTAACACCATGCGATTTTTTCCTGTGGGGTTACCTCAAGGCAAAGGCACATCGTCCCCGAACCATCGATGAACTGAAGGCTGCCATCACCGAAGAAATCAACACTATTCCACGGAATATGACTTGTAGAGTCATAGAAAACTCCCGAAACAGGCTCCGTCAGTGTATGGAAAACGGGGGTGGCCATTTGGAAGATATTATTTTTAAATCGCATTCAAATAAAACTGTATTCTATGTCCTTTCAAATAATAAAATAATTTTGCCTGCATCTTTCTTTATTTCTATTCCACGCATTTTTGAAATCAGAAAGGTTTATATGCCCCACCCTGTATTAATATAAAATGGTTAACATGTGGTATACTGGGAAAAGGAAACAAGACAGAAGGAAAAAACCTGAAAATGTGTACTTCTCAGTAACAGTGTAGTATAGTGCGTGAATGCAGCATTAAGCAAACTTGTATTCTGGGCCATATATACATATGGGGTATGCACCCTATGGTATTATGTTTGGAAGGAAGAATGTGTGCTAGAGAGAAACTTGTCTGCAACAGAAAATGCTCACGTTCCTTGGGATTCTTTTATAACCAGTCTATATTGGCCTTTCTTGTGGTTCACTCTGTACTAGAGAGGAAATTCAAGAAAATGAGGCAGAGTAGAAAATATGTTGTTGTACAAACAAGGAAGAAAAGTTTATCGATTATATATTAAGAACATCTCTTATTCACACAAACTCACAAAAGAAAGATATCTACATTTCTCTTTGTAGGTAGCTTTTTGGGTAAAAAGCTAAGATACTGTGAGTCTTTAAGGCAGACTTGGAAATGCAAGGAATGATTAAATTAACAACAAAATTATTTTCTTTCTATGATGTTCTTTCGCCACAACTGCCAACCCTGAGAAATTTCATTTTCCACCTCGCCCTTCTGTTTTTCATGTAAAATTCTTAATACACGATTTAAAAATAGTAAGTGCACTCTTCCTGCTAAAATGAAGCGAGTCCTACAAAAGGGACCTGGGTAACAAATCTGTCGGTGCTTGAAGAACACAGCAATGGTAGTGTTAGCGGTGTAATTGTTTAAGACTGATATCTTTCTATACAATAGGTATGAAGACAATTTCAGTTTCTTAAACATTCTTCTCTATTCCAAATTATATTTCAGGAACCCGATGAACCATTAACATTCTCAGCTACTTGAAATCACTATTTCCATTATGGTGGTAATGGGCCTTCACATGACCTTCCCAAATCAATGTAATCATGCTAATTATGTCATATACATTACACATTTCATTACATACTATATTATTTAATTTACAATAATTACAAGACAATAACCAATTCTAATAAAAAGTACAGCAATACAAATCTACCGAAGGAAAAATACTGTAAGCGTAGTCAACCACTCAAATTTACTACCAATATTTTCAGTTTCTTCTGAGCAAGGCTGCAATTGTGTTGGTAACACAATCACTGTATAGAAATTACTAACATCTGTTATCAAATCTTCTGTACTCAATGAAAGTGACCAAAAAAAAAGTTAATGAACTTACAAAGCAGAATGTGAATTTTTCTTGCTTTTGTGCAGATACATTACAGCAACTGAATCCCTGTTTCATGATTTATTTAACAACACTGTGACAACTACATATGCTATATAGTGTCAAATGAGAAATGACAAGACAATTATAAATCATGATGTGGAAAGAATGTGGAAGGGGTCATGGCCTATTTTAAAGCTCTGTTTTGGCAACTGCAATGAAAGACCAAAGATGATGATGATGATGATGATGGTGAACCATGTGTAGGGTAGCCAGTCTCCTAGATTGAATGTGAATGGGAGACAGGCAGGTCTACACTGTGATGGTAAAATATTAAATATGACAGGACATAGCCCTCAATCTAGTCACAGTGCCCTTGTACCCCTTCTGTGCTACAATATGCACAAGTACAGTTGGTGCTACTGACAGTGGCACTGCTGCATGCACAGCCACTGCCTCTGTGACATGTGCACTCCAGCATATGGTGAAATATTCACTTGTGTGAGCTACATGTTGGATACCAGTTTGAATACTTATTGCAGTGATGTATGAACCTTTGTACTGTTCCATGCAAGTGTGATTTTGTGGACTTGAAACATTTAAACACAGTTAGTATCACTGTAACACTATTTCTGTACCAGCACAAACTCAACGATTTCATTCACTATTCATATTTCATGTTGAACCTCTCTCTCCCCCACTACACCTTGGCAACCTCACTGTAGCTTTCTACCACTGATATGTAAAGAGTGTAGTGTTGTAACAGCTCATCCTAGGTAAGGAATTCCAACATTTAGGATTGGAAACAGCATTTGCAACAGATTTTTCACATTTGGCTATATAACCAAAGTCTTCTATGGGTCAGAATTTGGGGCACACCATATAGTAAAGAGAGCCAATTAATGCCTCTCATTCATTCCAGAGTTAAATTTGATTTAAAGTGAATTTTAAATACTTCACTGATGTGAATATAAAATTAAAACTGATTAATACATGAGTATTTTATATAAACAGAATGCATATATAAAAAGAGGTTTAAAATTTGGTCTGAATGATCAGTTCTGGTATAAATAGTGTGTAGGTTACTAATTATGCCGCAACAGAAAAAATTGTTGCCTTCCATGTGTCTTATTATACTATTTAAAATAATTTGAGTACAATAAATTTAGAAATGACATGGAAATTATTTGGAATGACTAATCTACAATGTTAAGTGTATTTAGACAGTCATAAAACTGACAGCTGTACAAAAGAAAACAGCGAATACAACTACTACAAGTGATGGAAGGAAGTGTATTACATTTGGCAACATCTGTTGATGCACAATGACATATATAATAATATAAGTATGCTACACATTTCCCCTAAATAAATACTTAGAAATTATTTAATAAGATAACCTTGTTTTTTCTTAAATATAAAAATGGATGGTACAATTTGTATTGCCATCACAGTGCTAATGATTAAAATCAACTATGACACCTTCCACATCTCAAGAAGTATATGTCCCAAATGGGCAACTACTATCGGATTTATTTACAGTCTTCCTTAAAACTATCTTCTGATTACGAAAATAATTTCACTGTTATTTCTTTTCCAAACTACTGAAAACAAGCACAGGTGTCATTACAAGACACAGATAATAAAACGTGTCAACAAGCTAACAGACAAAAGAGTACGTTCCTTTTTATGATAAGGACAAATGGTAATTGTTCCCTTTATGCCACTCTGCATCCAATGCACTACTCCCATTCAAGCAACAAGAAGTCCTAATGACAAGTGGTGACAGCGCACGAATAGTAACTGGTAGATGAAAGCCAACAAATCACCTTCAGTACAAAAATAAATGTCAGGTCATCAAGGTGAAGTAAAGGGCTCAGATCACAGTCAAGTCAGTTTCTCAGCACTTCTTAGCACAGTCCCTTCAGGATCTCAGACATGGCCTCAATTATGAGGTCAATCTTTTGAGCTTTGAATCTTTCAACTTCGAAAAATTAACATGTTACTCCTGTATTGAATAGATTTAAAGGGAATTTAAAAAATGTTACCTAAACACATTGTTTGATAGTGTATTGCAGCATGCCTATCAAGACCTGCCACAAACATTTTGTACAATGATACTTGAAATATATTAAAAAGTAACTTCTCTTTTCAATGATGTAAAACTATACACTGCCACTGAACAAATACCTCAACAGGCTCTTCTGTTAATTTGGAGGTCAAAGGTCGAATCTTTGACGCTGCAATCCAATGTCTTCATGATCCAAAAAACGGCGAAAATTTGTCTGGCATTCTGTGCTAATCCAGTGCTGCACCAGAAGGGACACTTCTGAATCCAACGCTGCTTCTACCTTTGCCCGCAAAGTATGTCGTAGCAGGGCCTTGGTTGCTTCCATTGACTGTAAGATAATATCACACATAAATGGGGCATGACATATGCATACAGAATTTTGGAAAGTGATCATTTGGGACCATATGAAAGAGGCGGGAGATCATGAATCATTGATCACTGGAAATAGGACTGCAGGGATGCAGACCAATCAGAACTTTCCACAGATCAAGTCAAAGTAATCTGTATCTGCGAGAATGTTCTTACTTCAACACAAATAAATAATACTGACTTCACTCATACAATGAAGCAATCAATCAAACAACCACATACATATACAGACTTTCATCTCTGTTCTCAGTAAAGTTTCAAACGATTATCAGCATTCAAGTATTATACGGTTGCCACTGATGTGGTTCCCAAATTATTTTTGAACTGCAAAATGTGGGACTGCAGTTTGCTAAATTTTTCATTCGACCAACACTATGTAAGATTATCTCATCACAATAATTTCAGACAGCTGGGCAAGTGAACCACAAGATCTCATATTTAACATAAGTTCCGAGAATAAAGATTACCTGTACAGTGAGATCTATGTTGCCTTCAACAGAATTAACCCCAGTATTCAACATTTCAACTAAGCAGACTGAAAATATACAACCACCAATCAAACAATAAATCACTTAAAGGTAGATGGTTCGGGTCTTCCTCAAGCATTAATAGCTATTCATCTGTTCAAGAAATTCTGGTTATGGAATCCAAAGATTTACCACTGTATTCACAAAAGCCTGCAATACTGTACCATCTTGGGTCACTTCAATACTTTTTATGTTGTGGTATATTTGCTCAAAGCAAGAAGTGTGAAGGCACAGAAACAGCTGTTGCTATAGCAGCCCATATACCTGCAGCAGAGAAATGTGTCATGTACGCTGTGACATCATGCAACAATAGAAGAGGTGTTGCAAGTGGTGTTCTCTATGGGTCCGCACTGTGCTTGGTGCTACACAACTGTGCAGTAAACACATCTCTGTAGCAGTGATTCAACATGCAACACCAGAGGAAGCGGTGTTTTCTGTGGGTCTGCCCTGAGACTATACAACGAGGATCTCATGCAGCTAGAATTAGAACTGAATTCCGGAGTTTGCAACTGCAGCAGAGAACTGAGTCAAGTTCCACAGTTGGCAGTTGGCCCAGAGAATTGAGACAGTCTCCAAAGTTGGCAGAATAATTGAGAAGAAATGGCAAGAAAGGAATTAGGCTGTGCAAAGAAGACTTCATGTGTGCTGCAGTGACAGTGAGACTGCTATAAATCTGTTACCAGGATATGACTAGTTCCAAGTGGAGTGTATAATGGGTCAATAAATCCAATCATCCAAGCCAAAACCCATCCACAACTCTCTCTCTCACACACACACTTATATGTTGTACTCATTTCACACATCTTGAACCAATTCCCTTAAAAATACGAGGCAAAGAGAAAACTATGTAATTCCTCATTATGTAATATTCTCAGTTCTCCTAGGGATTCATCACTAATAAGCTGAAATATTCTCAACAGCACATTGCCCCATTTCTATTACAACATTAGATATTTTATTATATCGTATTAACTGAATATGTAATTTTAGCCTAATTTCCTTCCTTAAGGAGAAAGGTAAAACTTGTGGGATCACCATGATGTCTATGTGTCTGCCCAGTTCATATTTCAAACTAGCTGCAAGATTTTCACAAAATTTTTCATGAGCATTTTACCCACTACTGAACACTTGTTTCTGCCCTTTTATGGCATAACAGATACATCTCTTTGGAGGTCACTTCAGCATCATACTTTCTTTTTAATTTTCTCCAATCAGTAATAACAACATAGCAGACAAGGGAAGTTGTGCTTTTGGAACAACAACAATGGAACTTAATTTTGGGACTAGAAGTTATGTTAATAGACATTTAAAAAATACGAAAATTTTAATGATGTTTGTAGACTGTAAAACAATAACATAGCGACCATGTGAACATTTTCTTTTGCTTTTGGGTTGATGTTGGTAATTAATGAAATACTCCAGTTAAGTGTATGAAACTTGGTAGTACGATGGATAATAAACATACCTACAGAGCATATATAAAATACCATTTGCAGGCTTTCATGGTGGTTAATTACTGATGTTAATTCTGTTCTTGCATTACTGCACCATTATCATTACTAATTTCGTGCAAACTCTCATTCTCAATTGTGGGTTTGAAAATATCTACTCAATCTACTTCTGCATTGAAATCTCCTAACAAAATTTTAGTATGGTATTTGGGGAGTTTATTGCAGAGAACCTAAAATAAATTATGTAATGAAAATTATGAAAATGGTTTACGAAACACTGCAAAGCCTACATCTGATGAAATTTCAAGCAGTCATAATCTACACATAAGTCAAAGATCCTTTGCAGCAACAGTAACAATGTCAACAACATATAACACATCTACAATTAAAGCAATAAAGAAAAATATTAAGTCTTGTATTATCATCTCAGCACCTACCATCCAAACTGCATTTTATTATAATATTTCGGCATCTCATTGCATTGAGGCATTATCCTCATTATTATAGTACCCATCAATAATGCAACAATATTTTTAACATATAAAAGACATTTAAATATGTTTCTCACTAAAAGTGTAACTTTAATATTTTAATACAGTGCAGTAATCTCCCTGAAAACAAAAGAAAAATTACCCGATGATGGCCCATATGTGGCCGAAACATGTAAATTGAGAAGAAACGTATGTAAAACTAGAGACATTTTAGTAATCTGATAATCGCTTTTAGCATATAAGTTATACTTTTAGTGAGAAACATATTTCAGATGTCTTTTATATTTTAAAAATATCGTTGCATTATTGATGGGTGCTATAATAATAAGGATAATGCATTTTACTGTTAGATTATAATCCGTCTGGATGTGGGGAAGAGAAAATTCTTGACCCTACCAGCACTTGAACTCTGACCTCTGAAATACAGCCCATAGCCAGCTGGTATATCGATTGCACTATCCCAGCTCCTAATTTGGAAGTATTTACAGTACGAAGTAGGCTTTCTGAGTTCTGCTTGGAACTCTTCTTTTATCTCATAACATTTTGAAGAAATTGTCAGTAGAACTGGCACAGACAAGCGCAGGCAGTGCATGTCAATGGGAAGAAATGTATGTGGGCGGGACAAGGCATTCCAGTCTGTACGTGCAGCCCAGAGTGTAAGCATGTGGACACAAGTTGTAGTTCTTTCATTGCTACTACTGCTAACAGCTGTGCTGCAACCATCACAGCAGATCTTCACTGTGAACAGGAAATCAGACCTTCTGGACATTGTCTACCCTCCTCAGGTACAGAGAAGGACAAAACACTGTGATGCAGTGGTTATCACTCCTACTTTAGGTCATTACATGATACCTCAGTATGAGAAGCCGGTATTCTGGATGTTTCAATTCCTCCAGGACCCTGGTTCTTAAATGTGGGCTAAATCCTCTGTAGAGGGGTATGAGTATGTTAGACAGCTGAAGGGGTTAAAAGCTAATTTATGAAAATAATTGTTTTTTGGAATGTAACAATATCTAGTCTGGTATAAATACACCATCATTTTGGGGGGGGGAATGTGGTGCCAACATCTTCAGCGTAGAAGAGGAACTCCTGTCTACAGAAATCTTGGTTCAAGGGTAGATCTACTTAGGAACCCAACCGAGTAGGTTTTCTTTTATATCCTGTTCACCTTAAGATGGAAACAGAACAAACTTCCAAAACAGCAGTTTTAATAAAACTGGATGGTGGGCAAAGACCAAAATAATAGTTTTACGTAATGTGTCACATTAACGTCAAGAAGGTTTGTTAACATTGACTGGGCAAATGTTGCACTGTCTCAGTCTCAGAGAAGGCACTTCATTAGTACACAGCTAATTTAAGGCCACTGCTGTAACATTCTTAATTAAGATACAAGCTGTCTTATTAGGATCAAGGCTTCCTCTTATCTTCATTTATTAAGGTCAGGGTCAAGACATTTCAATGAAGAGAAACGAAAAAGAGGGTTGTCCATATCTTGCACATTATCCTTCTTCCAGTATTATGACTTGTTGTCCTATTATAGACACGTGTATTATAAAACAGAATCTTTTTACAATTTATCTGTCTTCCAACATATCCTTCCTTATCTTGTATTTTTTTGCAAGGGTCAAGAATAAGATAAGGTTTCTATCTGTGTCTTGTCATGCCACAGTTCCAAGTCAGTTACTTCTGCATCTCTGTTCTCTAACTAACCAAATTCTGTTGCATAGCAGTTCTTCTGCTACATAATCAGGACGTCACAGGTTCAAACCTTGGTCCTGAGACCAGCTATCAAAACCAATTTCTTCATGATTTTCCACAGTTTTGCCAAGCAAATTATGGGATAGTACCTTAATCCACACTCCTTCTGATTAATTTACATAATCATTCTACCATTCAACACTATACAACCTATGCAGTTGAAGATATTCCATTAAACAACTACATATCTTTCACATTAATTCTTGCTTGTTTCATCCACTGTGTCCTTGACTCTACACAGCGTTTCTGCTTTAGGTTTCAATTCCAATGCAATTCTCTTCCTCATTCATTCTACACTGCCAAATATTTTAACCTCACATTTCCAAATCCTTTAATAAAGAATAGGGTGCTGAGGAGAATATCTGGACCTAAGAGGAGTTAAATAACAGAAATCTGCATAATGAAAATCTTCATAATTTGTACCCCATGCCAAATATTATCAGACTGACAAAATCAAAGAGGATGAGGGGAGAGGAGAAAATATGTACAAAGTTTTGGTGGCAAGACTTAAAGGAAAGAAATCACCAGGAAGAATGATAATATTAAAATTTATCTCAAGGGAACAGGTTGTGAGAATGTGGACTGCATTTATCCGGCTCAGAATAGAAGCCAGTGGCAGGCTATTGTGAACAAAGTAATGTATGTATTAGTTCCACAAAAATGCTGGGTATTTATTGAGTGGCTGAGCAACTAATGGCTTCAAAAAAAGAACTCGGTCTCATGAAGTCAGAGCTAACAGAATATATCTTCTTCCTGTGCATTTTATGGGGCAGCCTAACAAATCCAGTTCTTTCATCATGTTTCCAGTTTATTCTGTAGATGCCCTCGAGTCTAAACATTATATTGGAAATGTGTAGAGAGGGTACAGAGGGAAAGCTCTTCACAATCTAGACTTTGGTACTAGATGGAGATGACAAAGGCAAGTATGGACATAGCAACGAAGGCAAAAATTCTTTTCTCTTATGGGAATTTAAGTCTAGTCATTCGGCATGTATTCTGTTACTTTACTGGGCTAACCAGGCTCATAATATCGTCTATAGTATTGTATAAAACCTGTTCTTGTGAAACTTGTCATCCTCAACCCTCTACCTGTCATACCACCACAAGGCAATGCAAAGAACATACAGACTACAGCAAAAACAACAGCATTGCTACAGGTAACCATAAGTAATACCTCTATACACTACAACAGAAATAACAGATAGCAACCTCAAGAAGAAAATTACAACAAAGTTCATACCTTGTATTTCATAACCAGATGAAATTTTATAATCCTAGACAAAGCTGTAATATATTACAATTTTAAAGCACTTCCTTTTATAATGTATGCCTTCTGAAAATGACTCAAATGGGCTGAAAAATGTAAAGGCAGTAAAATAAGCTACCTCATATAAAGTACGTTAACACTGGAAAGTATTCTTATTAAGATCATTAGTAATAACAAAGACTCCCTTTGTATGGTTTTCAGGCTCAGAGTGAAAGAGGATTAGCACTGTGCAAATTGAATGCTGTATGCAATGTTCTGCACCGGCGCTTCTGGTTTCGCATGCGAATTGAGAGAATGTGTCGCTGTCCCCACAGGTCTGAGTGTCCCATGGAATGGAGCAGCAAACAGGATAATTACACAATGAGCCTTAGCAACCGTTCACAACTAAAAGTAAATCATTACAGTATGTTCTGCAAACACACAAACACCATAAGTACAATCAGTTCTGAGATGAACTTGACACCTATATGCCAAAATGTTTCAATTTACAATTGGGCATAAATAACCAACTATAACTCAGTGACCAATTTTTGAATATATTTCGACCAGTAATGATTCAGTTCGCCTGATCTAAATATAAATTGTTGCTGTCACTAGGTTTGTACTTAAAACTCAGAGGAATACTTAACACAGAATCTTTACTGAAGTTTATGATTTATTTTGTTACAAAAATTTCACATGTACAGCTCCATTGGGTCACAGTTATTGATACCAAACAAAACTTTAAATAAAGATTCTGTGTCCACCATGATGTCAAATTTTCAAATTCACACCCCTCCAAGGGGGAAGGAGGAGGGAGGGACCACCCATAAGCAATTAAAAGGGTGCAATGATGGAATGTCTCCTACAGGCATGATGTTACACTCAGTAACATGAAATTCCATTGCCTGGTTCAAGAGTTGTGGAGGAGAGGGAGGACACATACAGACTTACCTTTTCTTACATTAAAGAAATATATATTAAAAATATAGAATTCCCCATTAACAGCAAGCAAATGTGATTAGAGAACAAATCCAAGAAAACTAATTGGATTTTCATATCTTATCACCGGAATACACACTCTGAGAGAAAACAGAATATTTGAGAACAACTGCTGGTACAAGAGAGACTGAGCAAGAAGAGATATTTACAGCTTGAAAATTTGTGTACTCTCAGAGTGATTAAAACAATGAAATGGGCAGAACATGGACCATGCAGGGGGTAGGATGTGCACACACATGCATGCAGGCACACACAAAATTCTGCCTAGGAAAGGGTCTACTTAGGAGACTGTCAAGAAGATGTGAAGATAATATTAAAATCGACTTTTTTTTTCGCTTAGTGGGGGGGTGGAGTCCAACTGGGTCCACTCGGCACAGCGGCCACTGATTGGCCTATTGTAGTCTGACCCGGGTGATTGTGATGATGGAGAATTTGGTGGAATGAAGATTGGCAGGGGAAACCAAAGTACTTGGAGAAAACCCGTCCCATTGCCACTTTGTCCACCACAAATCCCACTTGAACAGACCCGGGCCACAGCGGTGGGAAGCCAGCGACTAACCGCTTCAGCTATTGCGTGGGCAAAATGGACCTTTGTGAACTGTTTTCAATTTCTTCAGGCATGTGATGAATGACAAGCTTTCATATTAGTCTCACCACCTGAGCAGCAGTTACTTTCAGTAAGCACTATGTTTCAGTTCTGCCAAACCATAGCAGATCTGCTACACTGTTCAGCAGAAAGTCAGGCCATAACAGTGACAGAAACTGTAACACCATCATCAGTCTCACAAAACGTTGCTTCCATGCCATCAACGCAGACAACTATTCAGGCTGCATGCAACTGTCCACATAATCGCTACTGGAAGCTCCATCAATACTCCAACAGTGAATCTGAGAATGGCACTATTTACACAAGCACCATCTACAAATGTAGTGAGGTAACTAAAGCATCAAGTCAAGTTTTATTATTTGCTGCAAACTTAACATTTCATTCATTTTTTCAAGGTGAGACTAGTGCAAAACAGTTTAATTTCAATTTTCCTTTTATGTTGGAACATATAAAATGTAGAACAAAGGAACTGAACCCATGTAACACCTTCAGAATTCTTGTTTTCTCTCCACACTAACCCAGGGTCTATTTAACATATACTGAGTTTCAGATTTTAAATTCTAATAGGAAATGCCTTAAAAAGGCATGTACCTGAATCTAATGTTTAATACAGATAATTCTAAGCAATTACAACAAGAATGTACTTTCTCAAACAAAACTCTGGATGACAGGTATGTGATTCTTCAGACAAAATACCAGGGAAAATTGTTGGGAACAAAATCATATCAACAAAAAACAAAACACACTGAAGCTGACCACTTTACACTAAGTTACTGTTTTTTTGAGTTAGAATGTTTTCAAATAATAGAGGTAAACTGTCATGGTTTTCACTACATATTTTTCAGACCAAAGACATGGTTCTGTATTTGATAGGCATTACTGCATGTAGATATGAGAGTTTCTGTTTTATATACGAGGGTTGGAACACTGGCAACACTGCTGTGGAGATGCCATGCAATGGAACCAAATAATGTCGCTTATACCACACGTTAGTTACATACCTACCTTACCTGAGAGCAAATGGACTCTCCCTTCCCACATCACGCACATGCGCAGTGATGAGAGGAACAGAGACTCGTGTTAACTGGTCTAATGTAGTGTTGTCACAATGTTTTCGAAACAGGAACAATGGAGTTGGATAAAGATTGAATGTGCCAGAGGCCGTACCGCACAAGTGTCATCAAGGTCTTCAAGAGGTTTCCAGGGAATTTGCATTGCCTTACAGAACGGTGGCAACGTGGGTAAAAAGCCTTCAATGAGGGACGCCAAAATGTGGCAGACATGCGTCAGCCAGGTCATCCTAGTGTCAGTGAAGAAGAAGTGTATGCTCTTTCTGCGTTACTGGAGAGTCATCGATGCCATATGATTTGTGAGCTGGCCCGAGAGACAGGATTAGCACATACGACTGTGCTTAACATTCTGAAGGAATGCCTGGGCATGAGAAAAATCACATCACGACGGGTTCCGCATGATTTGACGGAAATGCAGAAATGGCAAGCTATGGCTGATTTGTTCGATCGATGGGGCTGGGAAGTGCTGTACCATCTGCCATACTCCCCGGACTTAAGCCCTTGTGACTTGGCTTGATTCCTATAATGAAGGAACCACTTTGTGGCATTCGCTTCAGAACTGTTCCAGAGATTCTTCAGGCAGCAGACTGCTCTATTCGAACTATCAACACAACAGGCGCTGCTAAATGTATCCTACAACTTCCACATCACTGGCAATGTGTTGTACACAATGCTGGTGACTACACTGAAGGAGAAATAAAACTTCGAAACATGCATCTATTTTATATCAGTTGTAAATAAATAGTTGCCACTATTAAAAGTTCCAACCCTCGTAGGTGAGAGATAAAAGGTCTCCGATCTCTTCTTTCCTCCCATAATCCTTCCTCTTCAATTTTTTACCACCTCTTTCCTCTCTTTTCTCTGTCTTCTAATACCTGGTTGAACCACTTCAATCTGAGTCATCTCACAGCCTTAACTTCAGTGCTAATGCCCTGCTCAGTATCTCTGTTACGTTCATTTCTTTTTATGAGATATACTTTCTTGATTTATGTTGGTATGTTTGAAAAAACATACCTACTTAAATGCAATGATAACTGTATTGAATGTCTCTCATACAATGGCCTATTATGTTTCAGATATATAAATGCAATGAGAATGAGTTCTGTGGCAACATGCGCGCTGACTATTATTTCACTTACTACCAGTGTTCCTGCCCCCATGGTCTCATGTGTCTACAGAAGGATCATGAGACATACAACATTTCTGAATTGCTGTATACAGGTTCAGCATACAAGGCAATTTGTACCCCCAATTGAAAGAGATCTGGACATTCTCCATGGTCATTCTGTGACAAGAATTTAAAGAAATGCAGTGTATACACATCCATAATGTCATAAAATAGAGTATCTGTTAACATGATTCATCTGATCAGAAGAAATGCTGACAGATCTGAACTCAATCAAAAACCATAAAGGGCATAAGGAACAGAAAAGTCTGTAAGAAGCTAGTAAGTGCAGAGGAAACTAAGAATTATGTTCGAAGCTTATGTCTCGTCACCAGAAAACTGGATTAAATCATAATTTAAAGAATTAATAAATCCTTTGAAAATGTCACAAAGTTTAAGTTCTTATAATAAGCAAATTGAAGTAGCACTGCCACAGACTTGCATTCAAGAGGCGATTGCTTCAAATCTCGGCATGGACACCAGTTATCCAGACACGCATTATTCATGGTTTGCTCAGCCCCTCCAAGCAAATGCTGGGATAGTGCTTTGATTAGGACATGACTACATTCTTCAAAATCATTTTCAGTTCCATCATTCATCGATTATCCTACCAATCAATGCCATACAATCTAAGATACTGACAGCACAGTAAAACTAACCACAATGTGTTCAGGTTCTTGTGTGGATGACAGTAATCAATCAAAATGGCATTAAAGCTGAACTTGAGGGAAGATAAACATAGGAAATGCATGCAACCATTCAGTTCAGAATCTTTCATTGTTGTACCTAAAACCTAATTACTGAAATATACAGAACTGTAAAACTACAAACAAAAAGAAAAAAACAAACTCTGTGGCTTCAGTCCGCAAGTAAACTATACTGACCGAGTGACTGCAGCTTGTAGGTGAAGTTAGTGCCAACTTTATTTCCTTGAAACAGCTTCTCAATTATCCTCACGAGGCTGAGTGGACCCCATTCCAGACCTACTACTTCTCAGAAAATCTGGTAGCGCCGGGAACTGAACCCGGACGTCTGACCACTAGACCACAGAGGCAGTCTAACTGTAAAACTACATGTGTTTAAATGGATGAGAAATTTGATCTCTTAGTTTGAAGCAAGAACACAGTGGTAAAATGTGGATGTCTCGTAGCAAAATGCTGGGATCACTCAGATCTAGGAGGAAGTAAGAGGAGGATGGTGAAAATTACATAATAAGAAGTTTAATAATTTTTACTCTTCATTTAATACTGCTAAGAGGGTGGAGGAGGAAGCTGGAATAGCGCAGTCTGTATAGTGATTGGCTACAGTCTGGACAAACAGAGGTTGGGGTTTGAGTCTCAGCAGGGTCAAGAATTTTCTCTTTTCTATGTTGTCCAGTACAGCTCTGCAGCCCACCCAGCCTCCTATTCAATGGGGACTGGGGGATCTTTCCTCAGGGGTTTAGCGTGAAGCTGACCACTCACCACCAGCTAGTGCTGAAGTCAAGACAACTTTACCTTTACTTTAAGAGGGTAGAGGACATACAGCATTGATGGGACAAATGAGAATTAGATGCAAAACATTAATCAGGAACCCCCAAGAGATACAATATTTGGGGGACCTATGTTAGATGGGGTGATAATACCAAAATGAATCTTATAGAAATACAGGGTGAAGGTGTTGACTGGGTTGAAATACAATACTTGGGGGACCTATAAATACAAACCACTCCGTCCAATGTGACATGTAAGTTTTTACTACGTTAAAATTTATCTCCCCTACATCTTTTGGTCCTTACGGACCATCTTCAGAGGGAACATCATTACAAACTGGAAACTACCATCACAATACATGTTTTGATTTAAAATACATACACTTATATCCTATAATGCACAGTATGCATAAAGTCAAACGTTTCACAATCACAGCAGCTTCCTGGTGTTGTAAAGTTTCTAGATGTTATTTAAAAAACCTTTATTGTCAATGGTTAAAATTATTTTAACCACGTATGTTTGTGTCTGTACTCCTTTCTTGTGTGGGGCAGATTTTGTGCCGCCTGTCTATGTTGATGAGGAGGTTCTTGATGTCGTCCAGGGTTTGTTTGTGGCTTGCTGTGTATGTATTTTAAACCAAAACACCTATTGTGATGGTAGTTTCCATTCTGTAATGATGTTCCCTCTGAAGAAGGCCTGTAAGGACCGAAAAATGTAAGGGAGATAAGTTTTAACGTAGTAAAAGCTTACATGTCACATTGGATGGAGTGGTTTGTATTTATAATCGTTAGTGTGATGGACCAGAATGAAACAAATCAAATTTGGGGGACCTACATTAGACGGGGTAATAATACCAAAATGGATCTTACAAAAACACAGTGTGAAGGTGTGGGCTGGATTGAAATGGCTCAGAATACAGTCCAACGAAGACTGAGCTTGTACACAGCAAAAATAAGAATTATAAACCTTTACATCTTGACATACTTGTACATATACAATCCCACTGCCCAGGATCATGACATGAGTATTACACCTTCACAAGGTTCAGTTTTCCATATGCTCTGCACTGATGCATGCAACCAGCAGGGTTACTATCAGCCGTATCATGTTCTAGAGACCATGAAGATGCCTCAGTTTTCTTTCTCCACTAACAGAGGGTGTAAAACTAATAGAAATTCCCTCTAAGAAGCTAATCTAGTCTTTGCAGAATTCCCAACCTCAGGGACTGTGTAAGCATCAATATACCTGGGTCTCCAACTGTCTAGATAATATACATGTATACATAATGTCATACACAAAGTCTATCAATATTATGCTTTACATCCGAATTATGATGTGATTTTATATAAGCAAATAAAAAATATTCATTTTTGCCAATGAGCATGACTGTCAAGTAAACAAAAATGGTGTGTTAACTCAGCTTATGCAGATCATCACCACTGTGCTTGCTATTATTATCATTTATCATCATTAAAGATCCTAGTATTACAACTGCTCCATCTTTTCAGACTTGTTCCTCTGGCCTGGTATTTTACACTTTTTGTAGAGTTCTACCAGATCTTATTCTTTCAACATACTGTAACACGGATGGCCGGGCCATTGGCAGGTATGGACCGACAGACACCCGGGGATATGTGCAAAACAGTAGAACAACAGGGTTACGCAACCCGCTTCTAGGCAATGGCTTAGTAAACAGACTTCTGCGCAGGTGCAATGACATCACACTGCAACAGTACTAGCTATCATATGACTTGTTTTCTGTGTCGTCCATGTGGTGCCTATATAACGAATATCTGTTTAAGGTTAAGTCAGTGGAGAGCCCAGGACGGTTCAGCAGTTGAGAGCACAAGGATGAGAATTGAGTGTGACCTTAGTGAATTGTGAAAATTAGTTGAGTACAGATTAGGACAGAGGAGTACAGAGTGACTGAAGACAAAATAATGTGACATGTTGTGCAATGGAGGACAGCCCCTCCCAACCCAGCAGTACGTGGTGGCATCGGAACGCTGTCTTTACTATGGTAATAGGCAAGTCAACACCCCGCCCCTCTCCTCGCGGTGACGTAACATGGCGCCACACAACAGTGGTGCCTATTACGTAGCTGTTTTCTGTGTTGTCCGGAACGAGGCTAAATAAGGAGCAGCGAAGACTATTCACAGTTTAGTTTACGAGATAGTTACGAGTTAGCCAGGCAGTCAACGTTTCAGTTGTAGTCTAGCCTTCGCAGGCCAAGTAACTGTAATACTGCAGATAGCAGTAGTTGTGAGACTGAAAATTGTGTGACGGTATGAGCGAGTGTGGAATAAAATTCGCTATATCAAATATAGCGTGAAATTATTTGTCGCCTTAAACACCCAACACGTGACAATAACAAGAAGACTTCAAAGTGATTTGAAGTGACAGTTTCTGTTGCTAGGAGATGACTAGTGGAAACAGATAATCCTAGTGCGCATGCAACGGTGAACAGGAAAGTGTGTAAATCTGTGATAGTGCTGTATTGTCTGTAATTAAGAGAGACATCCTACATGTGAGAATATTCTAAAATTGTTTTAAAAAGATCAATTAATGGAAGAAACTGAAATTCCTTAATAATCTTTCCATTACTTTTGTGACTGAAAAGCGACGTCCGATAAACACTAAACCAAAGTCTCTCCAGATGAACCTACTGCATAACTAGCAGAAGTAAAACTCTCATCAGGTGTGATAACATGTCTACTTCTTAGCCTACTGAAGATTTCATCACTCAGTTACAAGTGAAATGATTACTATGTATAACCAGAGTTGCCACACTGAAAACACATTGTTACTTTGTACCTTAAAAACGGCAAACAGTGAGACTCCCACTTAATGCTTTCCTTCGTTTTTTTAGCCTCAGTGATTCCAAGTCAATAGACTCAAGAGTTAAATTACTTCCATTTAAGATTTTACCCAGTTTAGTGTTCAAATCCATTAGTCTCCAAAGAAACCTTAAATAAGTATTTCACTGCATTTTGCTTTCACTGTGCATTACAAAATTATTACACACATTAGTATTACTAAAATTATGGTTAACAGAGAAATTGAACCAATTAGAAGCAAGACAGGCATTATGATGGGATACTGAAACAAATTAATATTATAATACGGACGGCCGGAATGTTGCTAGGTAACCGACAGTTAAAACACCTCATGACCGAATACATGCAAGAGAACAATAGAAGTACGGCGTTTTCAATGTGGTCGGCATTGCGATTGCTATACAATGTCATGGTAAACAATTCTCTACAACAATATAGGCTCATTTCTGTGTGGTTGGTGTGGAGGCTATATAACGACAGTTAGAGACAGAACAGATTTCAGTGTTTCAGAGTATTTGAGTGTGTTTTAAGTGACACTGAGCCTCTGTGGAAGAGAGCCACAGAAATTTTGTCATGCGAAGACTTTATTTATCTTTAATATTGGGAGTGTTTAATAGTGAATTATGAGGAGTGTGTAAATCAGCAACAGTGCTGTCATTTGAGTGTAATTAAAACAGGTTGTAACCGAAGCATTAATATAACCAATCATCCAAACTAGAACCCGTCATTTTGTCACGTGTACCATCTTACATGTGACATATTTTTAATTATTTGGGATATAATACATCCTATGAAGTAGAAAGTATTCAGATCTAAAAGTAATACATTTTGTCAAAATAGCCAAATACATAAATCAGGTCTTCACACTATTATTAGTTTCTACAAGAATAAGACACTTGCTAGATCAACACTGTCCTATGGTTGCGAACTGCAGACACTACATGACGAGCAAAGGACTGACATCAGCAGAAATGCATTTCATGTGGACTGCAGGATATACTCTTTTGAGCCATAACATAAAAAAGAAAAAGAAGAAAGAAAATTGATATGAAGCATACAGATTTCTGAGGTAACAGAATCTAAAGAACAATACAGAAGAAGTTGGTAATTAGGATTTCAAAAAGATCTTAAAATATCAACCAACAGGCAAAGCAAGTCTGGCAATATATCTGAAACAGAAGGGGTCTTTCTGTAATATCCATAATGAGTCTCAGTACACCTAACATTGAGTGTGTGCCTTTAAAGGTGCATCAGTTTCAAGGTTATCTGCACACCGAACACTGGAAATGATGATGATGATGATGATCATCATCATCATCGTCATCGTCATCGTCATCGTCACCGTCACCATCACCACCACCACCACCACCACCATGAAAGAGAGTCATAAAATGCAAGCAGACTTAGTGTTACTAAACACCAGTACTCAGTCTGATAACAATGTAACTGCAAAGCAATTGTCAGCAGGAAAATGCAGGGGAGAGGCAGGTTAGCAAAGAGAAGTTTTTCAATACTTCTAAAATGGAAGTACAAACTTCTCTCAGAGTGTCCTACCTTTACTTTACTGTCCAATTAGTGTTTACAAGGTACGAGACAAAGAACATAACTGATCTTAATGTAACAATTCAGCTGCCCACTCTTTGCTGCCTTAACTCATGGTCAAGCAATTGTTTTTTTCTTTAAATTAGTGGTGTGCATTATGTTACTATAAAGAAAGACAAAGCAAATAACATAATGAAGGAATCACATGCTCCATCTAGTGACAAAGGAAAGAATTATGTGCTCAAAGTGCAATAAAGGAAACATTCTACCTTTTCATGAAATGTTACTATGTGAAATTGGACAGATAAAGTAGCCTGGACAATGTATCAGTAACAAATCTCAGATATGACACGGAAAGTGTGAAGTTATGAGACGTCTAATGACTCACCTGAGCAGATTGACTAGCCATGCTACGAATAATGGGGATCAGCTCCTCCTGGAACTTGGCTGGCCACAATATTCGCGTAACCAGGCCAAAGTGCAGGGCCTCGCTAGCAGTTAGCTTCCGGCACCCAAACAGTAGCTCACTTGTCTAAATGAGGGGAAAACATATCACAAACATTATCCAACATAAACTGCATCAAAATCCTCATTATTATTCAGAGTATCAGAGCATTAATGCTTAATGTCAGCACTTTTCTACCTGGTCAGCTTGGTGATTGCCAGCCTGCCATCTATCACGCTGATTTTGTTCAAATTTTCAGTCCTTACCTTATGTGTCTAATAACGTCTAAGAGATCAGTATCTTGAGAAGAACTTTACATTATATACATACAATATGCAACTTATGAAATCATGTATGATCTCCTCTGTGCAATGAAACATTCCCAAAAACATGACGCAACTATGCCCAAAGTGTAGGGCTAGCATATAATATTTTGCCGCCTCAAAAGAATAACATTTTTGCCACCCTTCTTTCCTGCTGTCAATGTTAGTTCAAAGCTTCTTCCTAAAATGTGCTCCCCTGAGTGTCTGGCTGGACTGCTTGTGCTTTCACAGTGTTCTCGCTCATAAGATTTCCTTTTCCCTCATTCCCTTCAGTCAAAGCGAGAAACTGATTTCTCACCACAAGTATGTTAAAAAACATAGACACCTGACTGGAAATTAAGGAGACTTATTCAGGCATCACAGCAACTTTGACCAAAAGGAAAGCATTTGAACTTGCAGTTTAAAACATACTCTGAAATACTAATATTACAATGATATTTGCTTTAATTTCACGTTGCCTGAATTGTTCTTTATTGATTCTATACTGACAGAACCATCTGCCAAAGTAATAAATGATAAAAACCAGCATTATACTGTGAGACACAATCCATTTCTTTTAACCTAACCACCTCTCAAATAGATTTTACAGCCAAGCCTGGCTAGGTACTGCCACATTTACCAGCACCTATTCAACTTTTGGTTCGGGGCAGCTTACTTTAACAAAGGAATGCATGCTGACTGCTACACAGATAACTCTATATTCTGCAGGATTTTAGGTTCTCAAAGTAGTGGTTATGAAAACTTCTATCTTCTGGAATATAATGCCGTGTATAGTCTGAAGATGCAGGTGACATGTTCCTCCAAAAGGTCAGATGACTTTCAATGAACTACATAGTACTATAGTCCAGATGACGGAACTCTTTAACTCTATACTCATTCCACAGAAAACATACATACTTAGGTGACCACATAAAAGCAAAACTGCCAAAGAAAAGATATCATAAAAATTTAGTTTGAAAAATGGATACACATTTGTACATGTACCGTGAACTTCAGACTTATGCTACGTATCTCTTGTTTAAGTTTTCTCCTGGAACATAAAAAATATTCACAACAGGTTCAGATTTTACTAGAAGTTTTGAATACGACACAAAACAGCTACCTTTGATTTTATTCCAAAATAGTTTCTTAAAAACTGAAGAGAATCAGAAAGACTGTTGTGTACAAGACAAACAGGAAGCGCTGTCTGACTCTGTGGATATGATAATATACAACAGAAATTCCAATACTACCATTTTCGGAGTTCTGACAAATGTCCTAAGCAACGGATTCAGAATGCAGGGGCTCCACAAACAACCGACACATGAGATTTTCCTGTCTCCACGTATGACACACAGCCTGAGGTTTTACATAAATTTAACTATTAACCTTAAAGTATGTAGGTAGGCTGAAAAGTAATGCACACATGCTTGTAAATCGCGAACGAAATGACCTTCAGAAGCGCGCCAGGTGGCATGTGGAAGTAACATTCCCCCCCTCAATACGCATGCGCAGGTTTGAGGTCGTTGTGTTCATTCATTGTATTTCGAAAAGCGGAAGTATGGAGACGTGTTCTAGTGCTATGTCAATGCGAGTTAAACAGCGTGCTGTTATCGAATTTTTAACTGCTGAAAAAGTGACTCCTACTGAGATTCATTGTCATTCAAAGGCTGTTTATGGTGACAATGCTGTTGATAGGTCTACTGTAAACTGATGGGTAATAAAATTTCATGGTTGCGAGCCTGGAAAAGCCATAATTGTTGATGAAACACGCAGCGGACATCCGATCACTGCCACAGATGATAATCATCGCAAACTTGTCGATGATCTGATTCAAAATGGCCGGCGAATAACTCAAAAGCGTATCACAAACCATATTGGAATATCCAAGGAACGTGTCGGCTTCATTATTGAACAATTGGGATACTGTAAAATCTGTTCACGATGGGTACCACACCGTCTCACAGACGAGAACAAACAGCATCGATTGGAATGCTGCGAGCAACTTTTGCAGCGTTACCGTGACGAAGGATACGACTTTCTTTTGAATATTGTGACAGGGGACGAGTCATGGGTCCATTGTTATGACCCGGAAGAGAAAAGACAGAGCGCTGAATATCGACATCCGTCTTCTCCTCAGGCAAAAAAGTTCAAAACACAACCATCCGCCAAAAAACTTCTTTTGACTGTGTTTTGGCATGCTCACTGAGTTTATGTGACCGATTTTCTGGAACGAGGGGCAACGGTAAATTCTTCTCAGTACATACAGACTCTAAAACACCTCCAGCATCGAGTTCGTCGTGTTAGAGGCAGCCTGGGCCAATAATCTTGCAACATGACAACGCTCGTCCACACACCTCGCGCGCAACTGAAGAGGCTCTGCGAAACCTGAAGTTTGAACCGATTCCACACCCTCCTTATTCCCCCCATCTTGCGCCTTGCAATTTTTATTTTTTTCCTCTACTCAAGAGAGACCTCAAGGGTAATCATTACACATAATGTTATATTTTAGCGTCCTGTTGCACTGATTTTCATCCATTATATGTATACAGTGGCCGTCTTGTAGTGCACTCAATTTCACCTGTCACTTCACAACATGTTTCGGCAACATAGTGCCATCATCAGGTGTCCCAATTAGATAGATTGCAATAGACTGACGTAATTGGGACACCTGATGATGGCACTATGTTGCCGAAACATGTTGTGAAGTGACAGGTGAAATTGAGTGCACTACAAGACGGCCACTGTATACATATAATGGGTAATCATTACACCTCGGACGATGAGGTGAAGGCAGCTGTCAAGTCCTGGATTCGAGAAAAGTCGGAAGAATTTTTCAGTGACAGAATGAAAAAACTTGTTACACGTTGGGAGAAATGTGTTAGCCTTATCGGTGACTATGTTGAAAAATAAATATATGCGTTTGAAACTTAAGAATTGCACTTTAATGTACTTTTTGCCCGATCTTGCTATTTGTTTTTGTTCATGCTCTACAAGCATGTGTGCATTACTTTTCTGCCTACCCACGTATGTGCAGGACAATGTAGAGGCATTGCATTTTGGTCTGCCTGAAAGTTAGTCACTGTGAAGAGAGTGGCTGAATTTGCAAGGGGGTGAGGCTGGATACCGTAATGAATGGCACGTAACTAGCCAATTTGACAGTGCAAGAGTGGAAGGAGTGCATAAAGGACATAACAAAATTGATGAGCAAAGGTAATGATAAAACACTATAATCTGTAAGTGCAAATGTACTCACCACAGCATTTCCCAGCATGTGGGGCAGTGTTAATATAGCTGCCCCCTCAGGTACTTGGCCTAATTTGGCATAAGGTGTGTAAAATGTGGCTTTGTCACTTGCAAAAACCATGTCAAAGAATGGAAGCATTGTAACTCCTAGTCCCACAGCTGCTGCATGGACTCCTGCCACAAGTGGCTTGTTGAACAAGGCAAGGCTTTTCAGGAACTCCCTGAAGGTAATCCAATAAAAGACATCAGAGTCATCAGAAATGAAAACATGAAACCCACTTCTTACTCTAATGCTGCTGTGTGTTAGTGACTAGACAAGGCATTTGGACTGATAGTTGAATCTATTGAACACTCATAATTTGTATTCACATTGTATTCTCATTGATTTACATACTCTGTAGATTACTTCAACTACAGCACACATAAAGGAGCTGGGATAGCACAGTTGGTACAGTGACTGGCTACGGGCTGAAGGACGGAGGAGTCGGAGTTCAAGTCCTGGGGGGGGGGGGCAAGAATTTTCAATTCTCCATGTTGTCCAGATCAGCTCTGAGGGCTACCCAACCTCCTATACAATGGGTACTGGGGGCTCTTTCCTCAGAAGGTAAAGAAGCCGGGGCATGAAGCTGACCACTCACTTGAAACTAGTGATGAGGTCAAGAAAACATGGATCTATACAACCATTCCCCATATGCCTTCATGGCATAGTGCTTACTTAGTTAAGCACAGGGAAAACTTTACCTTTACCTTACAGCATTAGTCACTGGTAGGCAGCGGCTGCTAACAATGCTACTCAAGAATGACTGGACTGCTGATGCCAGTGTCAGTCTTGGCAACGAGTGCAGAGGAACTGTCACTTCCAACAGTACCTCTGCAGCTTCATGTTTATTTGCTGCCATGAAAATGTGTGGTCTGGCAATGGTTGCCTCTTCCTGTTCCACTATTCCAGCTTTCAGACATCATGTCACATTGCTCCCTCCTTATGGCAGCTCATCCTGAGTAGTCAACAGGCGTATCACCACTTCTTCTATGAGGAAATGCACCTGTGACATCTGTGTTCACCTTCGTGAATGGCACCTCCACATTGTGCTGGCCCCTACTGACCACATTACTGCAGCTTGGTGTATGTCAGATTTCTGTACTACATTCAATTATTGAAAACAATGGATATACATTGTCTTACTAATCTCTTCTACATAATAGGTACTGGTTCAGTGCCACCCATCCCATTTCACCACCTGTACCCTCAATAAATCTAATTTAAACTTTCCAATTTGCCTTGCAACTGGTGCCAGTGAACCTGACATATAGAGACTCATTACATTCCAAGAGCCAAATCTCCACTCATCTCACGTCCCCGTTCCTCTGGTATCAATTCAAGTCCAAGGCTCTGTGTAACATTTTGTAACTGTTTTCTTATCGTGAGGAGTCGTTAGCCCCATGCCCAAGCTAGAGGACCACACCTTGTGGCTGTCCACAAATTCTTATTCAATATATATATTTGCAGCTACCTTCTTGCCACCTCGGACTGTTCAGGATCTGGACGGGTCCAACGTCAGCCTAGTCTGAATACAGTAATGAACCTCTCCATAAAAGGCAGGGAGTTTCTTGACTTTCTGAGAAGCTACTACCTTCTTAAGAATTCTTCTGATGCATGACGTAAACTTTGTCACTTGGTACCCAGGTTTCTACATTCAGTCTTCGCTTTCATAACATAAAGTATGTCACACATCAGAGGTTTTCAAATTGGTGCACTGAAATCTTTCAGGCAGTGTAAAGAAAATATCTGCATTAAGATGTTATACTGATGTGAGGCTCCTTACACTTGTGCTCAGAAAGGGAAATCGTCAAGAACAGAAGACAAATCCAAAAGGAGACATGGCAATACTGCTTACATCTTGAGATGATTAACTGTGTGTCGACTGTTGTTAACAGTGTAGTGTAACATGTCCGATACAATCCTCGATAATAATTGCTAGTATTATGACATGATAACGACCAACTGCTTGTACAAATGATTCACTACATATACACATGAGTAAGTTGAAGAAAAGGTGGTGCAAGAAGTAGATTTAAATTAAATTTGGAAAAACAAAAATAAGTACCCTATAATATTTAATTACCTCCATTACACAGAAAATAAAATAAATTAACTCCCATAAATTACAGGAAATAAACATGTTTATGATGTTTAGCTGTTTTAAAAACAAAATTGGGGTTAGTACCTTAACAATTTTGGTACACAATTAAGCCTACAGAATTTTTTTTGCTTCTTATTCAGAATGAACCCAACTCCTACTGCAGCTCAGTATCAGAATGTATTTAATGTGATTACATCCTAACATAACCTCTACCTGTACTACCAATATATATCACTGTTAGGATACAATGACAGGGAATAAGAAAACAATCAGAATCCAAAAGAAGATAGTTAATTAACAATAAAATATTGGTATCACAACTTACTTGAGTGCTTCAGCCAAATCTTGAGCAGCAGTCTTCCGTTTGTCAGCATTTGAGTGGAGGAGACTATGGAAGTCAATTCCCTGGCAAAATGAACTCCCCGTTGATGTCAACAGAACCACTCGACACCCCTCATCTCGCTTCAAATTATTAAGAACTTCTCGCAGTTCACGAAGGACCTATCAATTCAGTATCCTTATAGTCTTAGCATAATAAACAGCAAACTGGTTGCACAGCTCAAAACAAAGAAAAAATGAATAAACAATGAGCATGAACATCTCAAAACGTTTGATTTGGTTCATCCTGGTCTGTCACTAGCAATATTTATAAAGATTAAATAACACCGTCCAGTGTCTGATAAAATATACATTTTTTTTTAGTTTGATTAGTGAGGGGTGGAGTCCAACTGGGTCTGCTCGGAACGGCAGCCACTGATTGTCCTATTGTAGCCTGCCCCAGGTGATTATGATGATGGAGAATTTGGTGGAATGAAGATTGGCAGGGGAACTGAAGTACCCGGAGAAAACCTGCCCCAGTGCCACTCTGTCCACCACAAATCCCACTTGACCAAACCCGGGATCGAACCTGGGCCGCCACGGTGGGAAAAATATACATATTAGTACATGCCGCTGTAGTTGTTAAAATATCAGATTTTGTATTCATTGTATTATGACAACATTGTATGTATATTGAGTATAAAAACACAGTGAGCCCCCAACAACAAGACACAAAATAATCCTTTTCTCCTAACAATGAATGTATAAGGGGTGGGCCTTTTTGGCCCTTGCACTGCGACCTACAGTGATCTATTGTGCCTCCCCTTCTGATTATCCCCTTAGCAATCCTGTGCTTTGAATGAAATGGAGCATTTTGCACGTGGGGGTGTCGAAATAGTCACTTGGTTCCACAAAGTAGTGACCCAAGTGACGTAATCTTAAATAAGCTAAGGCCTCACACTCACAGAAGATATGTGTGGTTGTTTCATTATCTTCTTGACACCTCTCACAAGTGGGACTGTCACTTAGTCCCAGTTTGAAGAGGTGTCCTTTAAGGTGACAGTGTCCTGTAAGTAGTCCTACCACCCATCGTAGCTGGTTCCTGTTTAGCTTCAACAGTTCCTTTGGTCTTTTAGCAGAGGGTCCTCATATGAGTCCCTTTGCTTGCCTGAGTCCAGTCAAGGATTCCCAGTATTTCTTGTGCTGTCCCTGACTGCCTTTCTGGCAACTCCTATAGAGATGCCACAGGCCGGCTCAGGTCCTATGAACGGATGTTCAGCTCCAGTCTTAGCCAACTGATCTGCTGTTTTCTTTCCAGCAATACCCTCATGCCCCGGCACCCATATCAGTTCTACCCTGTTATGTTTGGCCAGTTCCGTGAGAGTTTGGAGGCAATCCCAGACCAATTTTGAGTTTATCTGGTGTTTGTCAAGCGCTTTAAGTGCAGCTTGGCTGTCAGACAGAATGTAGATGTTGCTATTTCTGTAGTTCCTATCTAGATTCTCCATAATATGTGCCTTAATGGCATATACTTCTGCCTGGAATACTGTCGTGTACTGCCCAAGGCTGAAACTAAGTTTCCGCCTCGTGCCATAGCAGTACACACCAGCTCCAGTGCTCTTATTTATCTTGGAACCATTTGTATACCAGATCAGTCCCCCTTTTCTATTGGGCCAAAACCCATCTTCCCATTCACTCCTGTGAAGGGGTTTTCATATACATGTCTCAGTATCATTTTTTTAGACTCCATTTGTAATATGGGTTCTTTCTTCCTGTCCTGAGTTATGCATGCATGTCCGAAATTATCGGATCTAGGTTTCCATTGATCACTGCATTGAAGATGGTAGATTCCTGCCCTGGCCTCTGCCACCAACTGTAGATGCAGTGGGGGGAGTCCAAGGAGTATCTCCAGTGCAGCTGTTGGAGATGTTCAAATTGCTCCTGTGATACCCAAGCAAGCCAACTTTTGCAATTTGCAATTTGCCTTGCTTGTCTTGAGTTTAACTCTGGGCCACCATACTGTGGCGCCGTACATAATCATGGGTCTTATGATAACACTGTATGTATATACTGAGTATAACACAGCGTGCCCTGAACAACATCACAGGGCAACACTAAAGAATCCTATTCTCCAAACAATGGAATCACAAGCTGGTAGACCCTCAACTTCCTTCAAAGAGAAGAAATAAAGAGGACACAAACTAATTTGGTTAAAAAAATTTAACAAACTCTCTTTAAACATACTAATTGTAATTTAAAAATATTTTAACGTATTATTACACACCGCTGCAGTTGTTAAAATATTAGATTTTGTATTAATTGTATATTATGATAACACTGTATGCATATATTAATATTCACAAAACACATTGTAATAGTGGTTTCTAATTGTATTGATATCCTTCTGAAGATGGTTTATAAGACAAAACATGTCAAGGATAAAAGATTAAAAAGAAGAAAACAAATCTTATTAGTCACACTGGACAGTGTTAATTAACCTTCATAAATCTTAAAATGTATTTTATCTTGAAAGGGTGAAGGATGAAATGAACAGGGCACATTTTATGTATGAGGTAAACAAGAAAATCATACAAAACTTTGGCTTAAAATTATCTTAAGTGTAGAGCATTTGGGAGACCTAAGAACAGACGATAATTGATTTTCAAGAAAGAGGTCATTAAAATGTGAATAAGACTAAACTGGCTTAAAACAGTTTCCAAAGACATTTCTTTGTGAACATGATAAACCTTTGGGTTGTACAGCTGCCAATTTTCCTTACCTGCAAGTTAAGGGAATTTTTCATTTTGGTAGAAGCTGGAGTAAGGATGATCTGAACCAGGTTGTCATAGCGACGAAGAGAAATCTCCCTGTAGTGATATGTTCCCGCATTCTGACGAATGCTTGACCTTTGCTTTTGACCCTCCTCTTCTTTCTTTTTTGGTTTCTGGCTTTCAGTCTCCAATGTTTTAATCAGTGTTGAGTAACCTTACAGAAATAATAAGAACTTTTATCACAGAGATATATAAATATATGACAGCTCTACACAGCAAAATTTAAGGTAGTCAAATTCCTGGCTTTAATTTAATAGAAGTTAAAATCATAGCTCAGTAAGTGCATTATCTTACTCTTGTCTGAGGTGTAAAATCTTGGATTCCTTACAATTTCTGGACCTGGTAAGTAAGAATTATGTGTATGATGATTACCGCGTAACTATGGAGATGATTTACTATAACTGATAAATGAGCGCCTCATCAACTTACTTGAAGCGTTGGGGCTGAGCGGAGGAGGAACATCTCTTGCTTCTTTTCTCAGAAGGGGAGGCTGTTGACTGGAGGATGGGCTCTTGGAGCCCTGACGGGGGCCCGGTAAGGAATCGTGGGAACTTCTCCTTAAATGTGTTGCCTTCTTGACACTTTCATCCCCTGCTGCAAATTCAGTAGCCACAGCAGCCAAGCATGATGTCAAGTCTGGCATTTCTACATCCACAGCATCTACCATGTCCCTCGTATCCTCCTTTCTCTTAAGTTTACTGACTGGATTTTCAGAAACTGGCTTTTTTAGTTGAACTGATTTTCCTTTTTGGAAACTTTTTGTCATTTGGTTTTTTATTTTCATTTTGACTGTAGAACTCATTCTTTTGTGCGTGCCTGTCTGTGTAGCACCTATCAGAACCTTCTTCTTAACATCTACACTTGCTGGTGGTTTCTTAGTCATGTCTGTGTGAGTTCTGTGATGAATTTTAAGTTCTTTGCATTTCATCTCCAACAACTTTTCGGCATTTTCACTAAGATGCAAAACTCCAGTATCACTGCCACTAGGCTCCTTTTTCTTCTTCCCTTTGTAAGTCTGGGTGGTTTCTAGCTTCCTGACAAATATGGGAACGCCTTTCTTACGTGCTTCTGTCCGTTTTGTATCATCTACTTCTGAAGAACCCTTGGAGCCTGACGAAGCAGGAATACAGTTCCCTGCTTTCACATGATTGTCAGGTTTGTTTTCAAAATTTTCAGGTGACTGAACCAAATCAACACTGTTTCGATGCTGCAGGTTGGGACTGGTGCTGCGACTGGAAAAAGTACTACTTGAGGAATGCCTGCGAATGATTCTGGATGCCTCTGCTGGCAGATGCAGCCTTGGTGGGAATGAAAAGGACTGGGAAGGTGATGGAGGATCAACAGGAGTTAACGGTGGCGGGGAACGAAGAGACTCCCTAGAGTCCAGTGACTTCTTTCGCTGAAGTGATCGGTATGGACTTTGACTTGTGGCCAACTGGAGGGTTGGGGGACCAATCTGTCTTCTTGCACGCAAAGCAACAGCTGTCGATGGAGAGGCTGCAATACTGCTAAGTCTAAGCACCGCATTCTTAACAAGGCGTGTCTTCAACTGGAGGTCCTTCTTCTGCCTACGCAGAGACTTCAGTGGAGAGCGCATCTTACGCCTGGGACTGCTGGAAATGCTTTCTAGTGGTCCACTACGACGTTTTGATTCCCCTTGTTCTACTTCATACAGCAAGTTTATTGCACCTTCATCCATAAGCAAACGGTCAATTTCTCTCATTCTTCTCCTTTTTGAATCACTGCTTGCTTGTCCAGAAGCAGACACATTAATATTTCTCTTTGCTGACTGTGGTGTATTAATTATACCTTCAGATATACTTGCAGCTGGTTTGGGACTTGAAGCTTCCTCATTCCTTGATATAAGGCCAACAATACTTTTTGATGCAGTCTCCACATTCTTTGTTGTCAATTCTCCCAGAACTTTAGGACTTGAATCCTCAGTCACTTTTGTAAGTACATTTTCAGTACTTCTTGAAGGTATGGCATGAACTTTGGAAGACAAACTACCAGATTTGGATCCTTCATCACATTTCATAGAGGAATTTGGTGTACACTGAGACAAAGCAAACCCAATTTCTTCCACAAGAATTGCAGCAACCGCATTCTTTTTGGGTGATGATGAAAGACCACCTGGCTTGACTACTCTCTTCCGAGGACTGTAGGTTCTTGGAGGTGTTGCAAACTTCCGAGAATGCATAAGCATCGATTCTTGAAATTCATCATCAGAATTTCCACCTGACAGGTTAGTCTTGGCAGATTCCTCTGAAGTCCCAGGTACTGACCTGCCAGATGTATTCACACCCAAAACTCCATTTTTTGACTCGGGGCTCTTGGGATTAGTGATCTTTCTTCGTTTAGGAGTTACACTAACAGCACTGCTTCCAATGATGCCATTATTTAGAACAGGACTCTTGGCTACTGCCTGTTTCCTTGTTGCTGTGGCTCTTACAAATTTTGGTTTCTTATCAGTCTTATTTTTCTTAGCTATATTTGGTTGCTTTGTATTTGGTTCTCCTGCATCTGCCAGCTTCCTTTTCCGCACCTGTTTCTGTTTTAGTGCTGAGCCAGCCTCAACTTTGAAATTTCCATTCACTGAGGCTCTGTTGTTGTTCTCAGAATCCTGTGGGTTGACTGGTCCTGTGGCTGACTTCGCTTCATTCTTCTGGACATGTGATTCTCTCTTTACACGTTCCCTACTTTTCTGTGGTGTTTTTGAACCTTTTGTACTTCCTTCCACAGTCTTCTTTTTCTTACTGCGTATTGGTAATTCCATAAGCTGTTTAAGTGCCATTTCTCTTTCAACTAATGGATCAAGTTTTGGGGGGCCAGAATGTACAGATACATGATCTGAACTAGATCCAGCCTCTATCAATGCAGGTGGCCTACTCGAGTCTACCAGAGACACTGGTTTAACACCTTCCTCGAGAGTTGGTGGATTAGTATCTGGTATCCAATCTGGATCTGCATCTCCTTCTAATATTGCTAGCAGTTCTCCATGGTCAGGAATGGCTGTTGATTCAGGTACCAAAGTGTAACCAGGAGGGAGAATGCAATTAGTGTCAGCATTCTGCTGAAACTGCCCCGATTTGCCAGCAATCGTCTCAATATCATGTCCACTGATGCTTGCACTGACTGCTACAGATGGTGATAAACGATTTGCCAAACGCTGAGTAAGTTTCATAGTAAAGAACAAATCTCCCCCTTCAGGTGTATCATGAACAGGATGTTTCTTCAGTGAACGTTCAAGCAATTCTTGAGCAATTTCATCCTGCGTCACAATCTGGCTTGTCAAATTACGGTATGGTACACGAACTCCAAGGCGAGGTTTCTGAAGTTTGCGTCCACTACCTATCATGTCCTCAGTAGGGTTGTCAACATTACGCCCCATCAGATGGGGTGGAATAGCAAAACTTGGAGTTGCTACAGACGATGGCACACCTGCAGCTTCTTCATGTGTTGTGTTCCGTGGACCAGATTGCTGGGGCATTCTTGGAACAGCAGCAACAGGCTTTTCAATTGGACTGTTGGGAACAACAAATTCCTGAACCACTGTCTCTGAGTGAATAATCACTTCATTCACTTTTTCACCCTCCTTGGTGGTAAGTAAATCCACGTCCTCTTCTAATTTAGCACTTCTGACTGATTCTAGAATTTGTTCACCACCTACTCCATTACTAGTACATACATCCATTTTCCTTACACCATACGTTTGTGTCAGGTACCTTACTCTTTAGTCCTAAGAGCTTGTTAGTACAATCCATGGTAAAGTTATATACATAAACTTGTACAACATAATGAGAATCTTCTGTACAGCCGAAAGGAAGGCACTCATTCCTTGCAAGGCACAATCATTGTTTTCTTTTTTAATCTAATAGTACTGCATGACTTATGTGATGGAGGCAATGCATGTTACTTCAAACTGAAGAGATTTTCTTCCTCCTGGTAAACTAAAAAGAAATTAATTACTAATATGGATAAAACAAAGTGATTCAAGGATGGGGTAAATGTAAAATATATGAAATATTTAAAAAAAATTAACTGAACTTAGCATATCAGATAGTCACCCCCTTATATAAGTACCACATTATGAAGATGCACAGAGTAAGTGGAGGTAATGCTCCATACATTCTTAATATCAAACAGCTTAATGGTCAAGCCACTAGAAGCCCCATGAAAAAAGCCCCCACTATCCCTCAAATACCTGGCTGAGTGAGCCCAAGGGCCAGACTATAAAAATGATTCCAAAAAGCAAAATCCTGCCTCTGCCAGGAATCAAACCTTGGCCGTCCAGCCCACAGTCAGACAATTTGCTGTTTAGGCGATCATAAACTGTAACAGTAACATAACGCAATACACCCAATACTTAATTGGTGACTTCTGCAGTATTTTGCTACAGCACTAACACAACCAAATGAAAACTCAAATGTAACTGTTGTTGCACTTCAGAGCAATAACCTCATACGTGCACTTGTCACTGTATTCTGAAGGATTTCTAAACTATCACATAACATCAATTATAAAATTCAACATCAGAACACATGATGGTATAAAAGTAACCGAAGTTTACTGATAAGCTAAAAGCTAACATGTAAATTATGGCACGCCGAATATGTATTTAACGATTTACGCCAATTGCTTCTGATTACTTCCAAATACTTTCAGTAATGTAGTTTTCTCCGTTATTCAATGTTTACTGAAGGATGATAACAGTAAGAACACTAGCATTTTGGCCACCGCCACCGAAACATACGAAAATAAAACGCAATTTAGTAGGAAACTTTACTATGTACATACATTTACTTCCAGACTACTGGAATGATAAATTTAAGGAAATTTCTTGTGACATCTAAAAACCATGAAGATCAGAAAGCTAACGATACTATCTGCAAAACATACACGCAAAATGTACCCACATCACAACTGGTAGTCGGCTACCGTATCACAAATAAACTCATAACATTATCCTACCCTTTGCACAGCAGCGGCCTCTACAGGGCTCTTGAAGAGATATAAAACATAGGCAGCTACATACAGTCAATTATTCCATCACTACTTCATCGCGGAACACTAATTAAAAGTCACAAAACTTAACAAACGCCAACCTGTTTTGCTCCGGAGTGTGACTATTTCACTGCGCTTGCGCATATAGTGTGCTAACTAGAGACACCGTATTTCCGGTTGGGATATTGTGTGAAAGCAGAATGGTATAATGGCTTATAAATTTATTGTTCTCTGTTTCCTCTCCGTAGAAATTCCTTTGTTCTAAGTATATTAGGTCATATTATGCACATATTGAAGCCATAATGAGTTTAGCAAACGCGTTTGAGACAGGGTTATTAGAAGAAGAAGAAGAAGAAGAAGAAATTGTATATCACTATGACTTACAATTTCTGCAAACAGACGAAAGGTTCAGAATTTGTTTCCGGTGTTAGGTGGGTGCAGAAGATTTGTTGTCAAAGTATCAATTTAGGTACGAATAGAAGTCGTGCTTTGTTAGTATAATTAAACAGTATTAGTAAAATTCTGATATCCGAGGAAGCCCATCTTATGAAAATCAGGAATTCGATATCAAATAGTAATAGGGTATTTTAGGTTATTTTAGGTTATTTGGCTTGAGGAATGGGTTGATCAGGAAACAGTTTCACAGATCTAAACAATGACCATTCCTCTGCAAGGTTTTCCCTATCCACATACTGGCATTGGATTTTAACACAGCAACTACTGCTCACACTCCAGATATCACTGCATAACAGCACCCATACCGATAAAGTCTTCGAATTACACGTTAAGCCTTTGCAGGCAGACTAATAATTCTTCTCTAACTACCAACTTCCCGTGGCTATCTCGTACTTAGAACTGACATACCCATATTGCCGATTGTCTTCAAGATAACTCCCCTGCATGGACCCTATGGAAAATGTCTTTTTTTAAGGATGCATGTTTACAACTTCATTGCTTAACAACACATCCTATTCCATGCGTTTTTTCTTGGTGCAGACTGCATAGAAAACACAGTTTCTCCCATGTTGTCTCATCCTTAATGGGGGAGTGTTTATTGGTTGTCGCATAGAAATGACGCTGTAGTTCTTTTGTTGCTTGTATTTGTTGCCGTGAGTATGTTCATGGACATTCCTCTATTGTTATAGAAACGGCCCATATGTCACAGTATTAGCAGAAGTGGTTCCAACTTGATTGCCCCCATATGTATAGCATATATATGTTTATTTATTTTCAATGTTGTGTGTTTGTATAGGTAAACATCCATGCAAAATAATAAAGTATTAGAATGGAAACACAGACTCCTGAAGGACTGGAAGTTACCCTACGAAATGGTCTTCTCATAATAAAGTTCAACAGACCTAGCCACAAGAACGCAATTACTGTAGAGGTATTGTGAATATCAGCATTAATATGGTTCTAGTGATGGGTGCGGGGAATGATAAAAATTATCTCCATTCTCCCATATGTTGATGAAAAGCGTTTATTTGGAACTGGTGCTATCAGTTAGATAGCCAACCCACATGCTATTGTTGCATTGACATGAAAATGTTTCTAGTATGAGAGGAGAAGGCCATAAAACATATCACATGTTGTGCTTCTTCATGATCCTCATCCCTTCAGCTGGCATTTTGCTGTATTCATTGGTGTTAGGTTAGGACTGTAAACTCATTCCAAATAATACATATCTAATTAAAACACTGCTTATATGTTAGTTCTAGTGACTTTTGCACAATTATATATTAACTTTGGTACTATTTTAATGTCTTGACAATACAGTGATTACTTATGTCTCAGGGCGTGCAGTAGTATATATGGTTGAGGCACTATGCTACAAGACAGAAGGTTGCAGGTTCAAGTCCTGATGAGGTGGATTTCTTTTTTTCAATGTACCTAATCCTTCCAGTCGAACTATGACCCTGGGGTTGACTTAGCCTCTAACAGAAATGAGTACCAGGAATCTCCCTGGGGTGTAAAGGGTGGCTGGCTTGTAAGGCTGAGAACCTTACCGCCATCTGTGAGCTGATTGTCTAGAGAAGATGTGGAAGCCCCAACATCTCACAACCTCTTGTAAAGAGCCCAAGAATTCAACACTCCTATAATTGGTACAGTCTTCGGCTAGTTAAGCCTGAAGTAGAGTCAACGAAAGAATCAACATTGGGTAGTAGGAGCAAAGGCAGCTGCCTGCTCCCCCACCCTACCTACACTGCATGGCCTCTAGATGGTGGCAGCTGGGAGAAGGCACAGGGAAGGAGGTAACTTCTGGACAGGCAAATGGAAGAAAATCTTTGCCAGTTCTTTTACTGATTTGACTGTATTTTGGATTCTTACAGCTTACCTCACAAAGATCAGTCTTAATATTATCCTAGCTCCGCAGTCTTCTAGGGAGTCACCTTCCTAGAGATTTCCCTGAAGAAATTTTTATGCATTTGTTTCATCCCTCCAACCTGTCACATCTTAATCATACTAAGAAACCTGTATAAGTGACAAAATTTTTTGTTCTGCAGTACCCTTTGTCACTTACTTCATCCCTCTTAGGTGCAAATATATTTCTCATCAGTTTCTTTTCGGACACTCAGAATTTATAGTTATAAAACACAGAGCACATGTCACAGTGATACAAGACAAACAGGATGATTAGTGTTAGCATTTTGTTCATGTGTGCATAATGTTGCAGATGTACATTGGTCTCACACGGCTGCTTAAAGAGGCTGCAGTGGATGACAGAGTGGTTATAACAGCTTTGACTGGTGCAGGTGACTTCTACAGCAGTGGAAATGACATATCAAAAACGCTAGAAACATTTTCCAAAGCAAATATTACTCAGGCAATAGACCAGAGTTGTGACAGAGTCCGGTATGAGACACAAAAGATACAGAATGTTCTCTTCTATCAGACACGGACAATGAACTGATTTAAGTAATGCCAATTCGCTCTTTCAGGGACTTTGTATCTGCGTTTATTGATTTTCCCAAGATCCTTGTAGCTGTGGTTAATGGACCTGCATTTGGAATAGCTGTGACAATACTGGGCCTCTGTGATGTGGTTTACGCATCAGATAAGGTACTATCACAGACTTTCTGCTCTTCTGAGATCAGTTATATGTTGTGACAGACGTAAATAAATGTGACTGATTATTGCAGTAAGTGTAACAAGGCACAGAATAGAGTTGACTATCAAGTACTGAGTAAGCACTTGACATTATAGCAGATCATAAGCATTTTTAAATCTTAATACAGTAAAGTTTTATAGTGGAATCAAAAGGGTTGGGAACATATTTCCCCTTCAAATGGTTTCTGTTTCAGTTGTACTTCTAGATAAATATTTTATAGTACATACCTTCTCCCTTGTAAATTAGATCTGCAGTGTTAGAGCTGATACAATTTACTGATGTTCCCCCATTTGCATTTATGTCATATTTGATTCGGTGGAGTGTGTGTTGAAGATGGCAACAACTGCATAATGGTGTTACAGTAAGTTTGAATTGTCGGTTATGGGTTGTATTGACCATATGCTTTTAGATATATGCCCTTTTTGCATCATTTACGTTTACTGCTGTAACAGGGGAGGGGAGGGTTAAGAAAACGGTTAAATTGCTTCATTGGCTAGGTGCGCGCAGTTCACAGGGCTTGTCAGGAGGGCACAGGTGCGAAATGCAGTAAGGAAGGAAGTATTGTCCGTTCTGTAGAAAATTTAAACAACGACTGATATGATGATGTATGTACAACATACATACATCACCAAATCAGTCGTTTACATTCCCTACAGAACGGACAATACTTTGTAAGATGAGGCACCGACTAAATAATTAACATTAATATGACTACATCTACATCTTGAGCCTCCAATAACAGTTTATTATATATACACAAAATATATAGAGTACTCAAATTTGTCCATGGGAATGCAACAAAATCACAAAGACTTACAACTGACTCGATGATGTAAAGCATCAATCGAAGAATTTTATTCTTGTTTTATACTATAACTTTTGTTTCATATGATCTAATTTGTTGTGTTTTTACGCCAAATATTTTAATATAATTAATATTATTCTATCCAATTTTATTAATACTGCAGTTCAGTGGTGTATATATGTTAGACATGTACGTGGTGTGTTCAAAAAGTATCGAACCTTCTTTTTTCCTGTGTAAACCAATGAAGCGCAGGAGGGTCCCTTCGGTGGAGATGTGGAGGGGACATTCATGCGCAGTCGTGAATTTTTCCCTCCCGCAGAAAGAGTCAGTCGCTGGCAGTCGGCCTATGAGTGAGGACGTGTAGTGAGCGCTCGTCGGATTCCAGTAAGGTGTAAAATGACGGAACAACATGAGCAGCGATATTGCATCAAATTTTGCCAAAAGCTTGGCAATACCCAAGTGGAAATCATTCGCAAGATTCAACAGGCTTTTGGGGACGATGCCATAAGCAACTCACGGATAAAAGAGTGGTACAACCGCTTCAAAGATGGCCGCACAAATTAGTGGACAGTGAACCGCATTCAGGCAAACCCTCAACAAGCCGAAATGAAAATGTCATTGAGCAAGTGCGGACTTTGGTCATGGAGGACCGTCGTATTGCAGTCTGAGAACTTGCGAATGAGCTAGGGCTAAGCATTGGATTGGTACATTCAATTTTGACCTAGGATATGGGCATGAGGAGAGTGTCAGTGAAATTCATACCAAAACTGCTAACAATGGAGCAGAAGCAACACCATCTGGAAATCGCACAGGATATGCTGGACAATGCAAACAGTAACCCCAACTATCTGTACACCGTGATCACAGGCGATGAGTCGTGGGTTTATGGGTACGACCCGGAAACCAAGATGCAGTCGTCACAGTGGAAACATCCGACATCCCTGAGGTGGAAAAAAAAAGCATAGCAGGTCCGCAGCAATGTCACGGTCATGTGGCCGTTTTCATTGCTCCCGTGGGGTTGTGCATCATGAGTATGCGCCACAAGGCCAAACCATCACAAAGGAATACTACCAGGAGGTCCTTCATCGCCTTCGTGATGCTGTGTGGTGCAAACGACCGGATCTGTGGGCAGCAAAAACTTGGCAGCTCCATCATGATAACGCACCCGCCCATTCTGCGCATCTGATTCAGACTTTTGTCGCCAAACACAACATCCCTGTGGTTCGTCAGGCTCCCTACTACCCTGACATGGCTCTGTGTGACTTTTGGCTATTTCCCAAGCTGAAAATGCCGCTGAAAGGAACCCAATTTCAGTCAAGAGAAGACATCATGTGGAATGCGACGGCCCGGCTGATCACCATTCCGAAAGGCACGTTTCAGAAGTGTTTCCAACAATGGCGGAAGCGCTGGGAGAAGTGTGTGCATTACCAAGGAGACTACTTTGAAGGGGTTAGGGTTTTGTACCTCCAAATCAATAAATGTATTTCTGCCGACCAAAGGTTCGATATATTTTTTGAACACACCACGTATTTGCCTGATGATGGCTTTTAATAGCCGAAACATGTAGCAGAGCCAAACTAGGCACTGACCTTGATATAGTTGTGTTGTGATGGTTTTAATAAATAAATTGTGTATTATAACACAACAGGATGCATGAAATGAAAATTATGCTAGCAGTATTCATAGACTGAGGGAGCCTACAGCTCACACCTGCAGCTTAAACTGTTTGATAAAATGCAAATTTGAAATCTGGAGTAAAATGTTCAGTAACTGTGTTTTTCTTCATGGTAGTCAGTATCTTAGACTGTGCAGCATCAACTGATAGGATGATACGAATTTGAATGGATTTGCAAGGAAGCAGTAATGACCTAATGAGGCAGTATCCAAGTATTTGTGTGGAGGAACTGAGGAAAACAGTGAAAAACCTCAGTCAGGCTAGTTGATGTCCTCACCAAAATTTGAACTGAGCACTTTCCAAATACAAATTTATAGCATTTCTGCTATACCTGTTCAGTATATAACTTTCTGAGATGTCAGATTCATGTTAAAAGTTATGAGCATTATAATTTTAATTTCTTTTTATAGCATTCGTTTTGTTTGTTTGTTTTTTCTGAGGGTAAAACTGGTATGTAAAATGTTGATATTGAAAACTTGTATGAATAATGATATTCTGTCACAATTTTGTTTTAGGCTTATTTTTGTACACCATTTACAAAACTTGGTCTTGTGGCAGAGGGTTGTTCTTCCTACACATTTCCTCGGATTATGGGATCAAGTAAGGTGTGTATGCCAGTCGTTTTCTGCATGTAACTGTTTCAAAACCAAATTTAGATAAACAGAAAATATTTTATCACTAATTCACATGATGATGAAGGTTTAAACCAACTCTGGTAACAGAACATGAAGGCTGAAAACTGTTAATACTGTGAATCATCATGGGACATGATACTGAGCAAAGATGGGAGGCCATCCCGATTAAGTGATAATGTGGATTAGTGAAGCAAAAGGTAGTCCTAAAAGGGGGGTGGGGGGGAATTAGAACACAAATAAATGGAAAATTATTTAATGATATAAGTAGGTAAAGGTATCCGTGTAACTGGCCATGGAGGTCCATAGGGTTGTGAGAGGTCGAGGTTTCCACATTTTCTAGACAGTTGGCTCACAGATGGCAATGAGGTTGTCAGCCTTATGCACCAGCTGCCCTTTACCCCCAGGAATATTCCTGGTACTTATTTCTGTTAGAGGCTAAGTCGACCCCAGGGCCATAGTGTGGCTGGAAGGATTAGGTTAGGTAATAGAAAAAATCCACCTCATTGGGATTCAATCCCGCAACCTTCCGGCTTGTAGCGTAGTGCCTCAACCAACTATGCTACCATGTGCCCCCAATGATATATAGTGCTGATGAAAATAAATAAAAAAAGTATCACCATAGAGCCTTCATTTAAGAACAACTTTAAAAAGACAATACATTTATTCATCATTAGAAGACTCAGAAGTTGCTTACTTCATTTTTGAATGTTGTAATGCAGGCCTAAAGAAACTGTCAATTTTTTTTTCTGCACATACAAGTGACTCATCTGCCTTCCTAAACGCCATGTGTCTTTTAAAGTATGTACTCAACTGTGAACAGCATTTTTCATATTTCATTCCAGATTACATGTAACCATATTAATGAGGGTTTACTGTACTTTAATATTTTCCCACTTCCTTCTTGGTCTTCCAAGTAAGGTAGATAAGGTTTAGGTAATACAGTTTTGATTGTGCACAATTTGCAACTAAATACCTATTTCATACAAAAAGGATTTAATTTCAATTATCCACATATTAACATGTGTCCATGTACAGTTCATGCACAACTGTTCATTCTTTCATTTATTTTCCATGTATCCATGTACAGGCACAACCCAGGATATGGAAATAGTCCATTTTACAGTGTTCATATACAAAATTACATAAGTCTCATAGATACAATCACCTACATCAATCAAACCATACAAATTATATATATATAAAAAACTTAATCAATTTACAAGATTCAAAGAGAACATTGATATAACAAATCTCTTCAGTGCAAATATAAAAACTTGATTCATGAAATTAAATAAATTGCCTGAATATTAATGAGCCAACCGTACCTCCATTTCCACCACCATTACAAGTATAACAGGTAACAGAGTGCATCTTGGACCAGACACACTGTGATCATTCTGCACCCACTTCCAGTGCTCAGTGTCACAATGGTACCATGGCACTCACTGTGAGAACATGTTGGGTAGCTTAATGCACCTTTCACGAAGTTGGAGTAACTTTCCCTTCTTTATAATGTACTGCATTGTTTAACCCCAAAATGTGGTCTCAATCCTGCGAAGAGATAAAAAAGGTAAAGTCTCTAGAAAAGAAAATTGACATTCTTGATACACTGTAGAGTGTAGTGAGAATGTAGGATGTGTTGAAAGGCACTTTCATATCAATAAATCTTCTGTCAGAAGTCAAGACAGCCATTGGGGCTAGTGCTGAAGCAAACTTACCAAAGAGTTTAATAGCTACTTATGAAGGGCATTAGCCCTGTGTTAAATAAGGGATTACTATGGTTATTTTCCAATATATTCTCAGTTATGTTTCATGTGCATTTCTTGTCTTCCTGTCCAGACTATGTTTTGAATCCACTATAATCCTGACTTGACTATTCATCAAAATATCAGCTGTATTGTACAACCAAATGAAATTCATTGTTATGGAAGGATGGACTGACTCCAAGGAGCTGAGCCTTCTTGAGAAGGCAGCAGTCGCTCAGCCACCCAAGAAATTCCCACCATATTATGAAATCAGAAGGTTCATTACCATGTTCACAAGGGCCCACCACTGGCCCCCATCTTGAGCCAGATGAATCTAATCTGCTTATTTCAATTGGTTGCTTCCCATGGCATACCCTACCAAAATATTGTATGCATTTAGTGATGTCAGATTTCTTATTTCTCTCATCCTTGCTTGATGTCCCCATCATAACTTCTTTCATTTGACTATGCCAGTAATACCAAGTGAGTGATACAAATCATGCTGTTCTTTGTCAAGGAAACATGGCCTCTTTGAGGGAATAACATAAATTACAGGTATCTGAAATGAAGTTCTATGAAAAATGTTTGAAATAAGTGGAAGGAGCTGAAAAGGAATCAGAAAACTGTAAATTGATATGTATCATTTTCTTGAATAAAACTGTGCATTCATTGCAGGCAAGTGAGATGCTATACTTCGGTTATAAGATGGATGCTCATGAAGCAAAAGAATGTGGCCTAGTTTCCAAGGTGTTCCCCCATGCCACATTTGAACAAGAGGTGTGGCCTAAATTAGAACAATTTGTAAAAATGCCAAAGCAGGTAATGCTAGAATTATTTTTATGAGGTTACAGCCAAATAAATATTAGCTTTGTCCATGTTTTTATCCTTTCTACATCTTTAAGAATCTGTGACATGATTCTACGTGGGGCAATTCAAAAGTTTACGAAATTTGAATTTTGCGCGCGAATGGTAATGAGTACATCAAAATACCGCTAGGTGTCTCCTCACACATCCTTCTTGAATCAGTGTGGCAAGTGGCGTTGAGTTGAGTGGTTGGGTTTATTGTTGGTGAATGTATTTCCATTGTTGTGTTTCCATGAGTTTGTGGTTTTGCGATGGCTGACCTGATAGAGCAGCGTGTCTGTATAAAGTTTTGTTTCAAACTTGGGAAAACCGCTGCAGAAACGCACCAAATGTTGAAGCAAGCTTTTGGTGAAAACAGTTTAGACCAGACACAAACTTACAACTGGTGTAAGCGTTTTAAAAATGG
>NW_019722978.1:204433-239649 GCF_002891405.2 Cryptotermes secundus | reverse complement strand
AGCTTGACAAGTCAAGAGCAACATTAAGTCCATGTTGATCTGTTTTTTTGATATTGACAGGATTGTTCATAAGGAGTTCGTCTCTCCTGGTCAGACAGTCAATAAAGAGTTCTATCGTGATGTTCTAAGGTGTTTGAGGGAGAACATGAGGAGAAAACGTCCATAGAAGTGGTGCACGAACGACTGGGTACTCCACCATGACAATGCACGATCGCATAAGGCTTACATTGTGCAGGAATTTCTGGCTAAAAACAAGATGGCAGTTGTTCCCCACCCACTGTACTCGCCAGACTTAGCTCCATGCGACTTCTTTCTCTTCCCCCAAGATGAAAATCAAGTTGAAGGGGTGAAGATTTAATGCAGTTGAGGAAATTCAAGCGGAAACGCAGATGGTACTAAACACCCTAACAAAGAAAGACTTCCAGGATGCATTTGAAAAGTGGCAGAAACGCTGGGATCGGTGTATGCGCTCCCAAGGGGACTACTTTCAAGGTGATGGTGCAGAATAAGATCTAGGTAAGATGTAATAGTTTTTATTAATATATTTCGGGAACTTTTGGATTGCACGACGTATTAGTTTTATGATGGTAAGTGTAACAGCAACAACAACAGTGCCTTAGGAGACCCTTTGCATTCACTGCACTACATCATTACTATCAGTTAAGATTTCAAGATGTAATAGTAAGTTGTTGTTGTTGTTGTTGTTGTTGTTGTTCTCCTCATCATTCTTTGACAAAGCATTTTTCATTCTTCTGTATTCTCCAGTATTTATTCTTGTATCTGTTCTTTCATCTCATTGTTTCTTTAATTAGCATCTTTCATTTTTGATGGTTTTTAAATATATTTTCATATATTTTCCTCAGTACTCCTCATAGATTTTAAGATCAAATCCATGAGCCTATATTCTTCAAGTCAATTTCCAATAAACTGAGCATTGCTATTAACCTCTAATATGCTCTTCATCTGATGTAGACTAAGATGTGTTAAGATGAGACTCCTAGCATTGTATTCTTCTCACTCCTTGATGTCTTTGTGCAACTTCATTGATACAATGGGGTACCCAAAAGAAACTGAACTAATTTTTTTTGTGGGCAGAGCTTTTGTAGTACCGCGTTTTGCCAATATGAGCGCATAGAGCTAACATTCCTGAGTCGATAAGCCGACTACCGTTGCTTCAGAAGGTAAGGACTAGTTTCGGCAGAGTTTATAGTGACAACTGTTTTGTGTGATTGTCGTTTTTGCAATGGCCCGAACACATGAAAATGTTGAAAAAATTCGTGAAATCATCAAGGTAGATCGACGACGGACCATTGAAGAAATTGTGGAGCTGTCGGGAGTGACTTGGAGCTCAGTTCAGCGAATTTTAACAGAAGATTTGGGAATGAAAAGGGTGGCTGCGAAATTCATGCCACGACTGCTGACCTATGAACAAAAACAAGGTCGCGTGGAAGCATGCTGTGCTTTGAAAGAAGAGTCCCGAAATGATCAAAACTTTTTTTCAGCGTTTTGCTGATGTTGCTGAGGTGAAGGAAAAAAACGACGTAGGCGCTGTCAAGCATCTTAAAAGATGAATTTAGACAATGTTTTGAAAAATGGAATAAAAGACTAGACAAGTGTTTAATGTAAGTGGAGAGTACTTTGAAGGGGATTGAAGGTTTGTGCTTAAAATTTGAATAAATAAGTTTAAAAAAAATAAGTTCAGTTTCTTTTGGGTACCCCCTCATATATTAATCTTCACACTTCAACACCTTTGTCTCATTATACAGCATTACATGTTTCGGCCTAATTGACCACCATCAGATATATAAGATGTTGGAATAAAGGAACCTGCTGTTCTGTTATCACACTGTTCTGCTTTTCATTCTGTTGTAAAATGCCCTTAAAATATTTTATTTTAGGTTATTTTAGATTATCATGCCGCTGTTATGCACCTATCTGTTGTATCTGTAATATGTGATGGATTATACTGGTCTTTTATTTATAAGATAAGTGTTTTATATATATTCTGTTGCTCTGTCTCTGCAGTTGTGATGTTACTTACATTTTATTCATGTGTTGGTTTATCCTTTTGTGCTGTGTGTAGCTGTTCTGAGTGTTTCTGTGTAGTTGGCTCTGTTTTTATATAGGATGTAGGATGTGTGTGCTGCTAACTGGTTATTCATGCATGCTACATGATTGACCCATCCCTTTGTTCAGTGTTATTTGACCTTTCATAGGTTCAATCATTCTCTTCTTCATTACATCTGTTCTAGTCAATGATGTATTCAAAACACTTGGCTCGTGCCCTCACCAATGAAGGGCTTCACAAAGCCAATGAAGCAGAAATCACAAGGCTAAAAGAAAGACTTCAGTCTGAAGAAAGCATGACTGCTGTGCTGGAGTTCTTCAACAGGAAGAGTAAGATGTAAACACAGCAAAACATCACAAACTCAAATCACTGATATAAGATACTAATGTGATAGGTTTTGGGAGCATTTCCTTTAAATGTTGTCCATTATGCTGATTAACAATATGTCAGTTTTCTGTTCATGCAAATCTGAGCTCCATGCTCATAGAAATATACTTTACAGGGGAATTAATTTTTATTAGAATGGAGAGTTTCCAATTCTGACTTATTTTGGAGTAGAATGGGTTCCACACGCATCATATTTGTAAAGGCATCAAAACTTAGGATTGCTAAATATTTTAGTACTATGTATATTACACTACCCAGTGGGTTCTAGGATTTCTTTTAATGAAGATGGTCAGAGTCTGAATTTAACCTAGTACTATACTTTGATGGCCACGACTACAAAGTCAGAAGAAAGCAGAGATGTTGTGTCAGGTGTGATACATTTTAAATGTTTCAGTGAATTTTATTTAGGTATTTTGTATAGACAAAGGCTTATGGTGTGCCAAGAGGTTAGCCACTGATCTCCATTCAGTGCCAAGTTGAGTTTTATGTTCACTCACTACATGCTTTCACAACACGGTATGTAGATAAAATGACACATAAACAACACTCCAGTTAATAGAAGTACAGAGTGAATTATTTGCTTTTCTGTTGAAGATAAGCCTTCATTTCTCTGCTGTTGAACTTAAAGATTTTGCCATACTGGACACAGCTTTGATTACTGGGTTTTTGGACTCTGTCTGTCATCCAGTATTCTGAAGAAAAACAGAACGTTTTGGAAACTTGATCTAATTCCATCCTTAAGTGAGGGGGTGGGAGACACCTACTCTGTTGGGTCCATTAGAAAAAGACACTTCCAGAGAGCAGGTAATATGATTAAATGGCTATTTTTAGCAGCCAAAACAAAACATTTCTCTCTGTAATAGACCAGCTGAACTGAATAAATCTTTCTGTTGTTTGCACACACATGTTTCATACAATGAGTATGAGTGTCTTTTGAATCCACAGAGTTGTTCACTTTTACTGTTCTTTAAAAATATCAGTTTTATATTTGAGCCGCCCAATATGCAGGCTTTGACTATCATTAAAAGGGAAATAAAATGTTGTCAGGTATAATTATATTTTTTATTGACAGTGGGGTGGGACTAAGTTCTCTGTACTGTGGCCACTTCTGGCCTATTGTACCCACCCCAGATAGGCGAGGGTGATTGTGGAGCAATTGGTGGAATGAAGATTGGCAGGAGAAACCGAAGTACTCGGAGAAAACCTGCCCCATCGCCACTTTGTCCACCACAAATCCCACTTGACCAGACCTGGGATCGAACCTGGGCCGCCGTGGTGGGAAGCCAGCGACTAACCACTTGAGCAGTTGTCCAGTATTTCACATATACTCTGCATATTACATTCTAATTTACATATGTTGAACGAAAAATGTTTTAATTTTGTAGCCCATGTCATATCACAGGTTATGTTACTGGTATTAATGTGTGTTTACTTTAGATCACAATGACAGCTTCTGCAGTGGGATCTGTTTTGGCTAGAAAATTTCTTATCTGGTACAAGTTCCAAGTACTGTATTAACTCTGTACTAAACTGCTGAAAGAATGTGCATGTATACTCAGATTTAAGCAGTAGTTGCATTACTGGAAAACATGTAATACTAAAAAAACATGAACTAAGCTGAAGACTTTCTTGTAGACTCAATGTTAAGAGTTCCTGAAGGGCACTTTTTAATAATGAACTTCCTGAATCCAGTATTTTGGGGTCATTTAAAAATAAAATAATATTGCAGTAACATTGAAAGTACGCTAAACTACATAGCGTGTATTTATGTAATGTGCTTATAATAAGAAAAAAACAATATTTATATTTGACAGAAGTGCCCTTCAAAGAATCACTTGTTGAACTTAATGTAAGATAGTGTAATGAATGTAAACCTTCACCAGCCAGATTTATATATCGAACTACTACAGTGCTGGTGGTTGGATTTAAACCTGGTGATAATAGTATTTTCAGGGTAAACAGTGCGACAGCACACATCACTGGAACCAGTTGTGTGATGCATGGATGGCAAAGGTTAATTTGATGAAGTGGGGTCATGAACAGACTTATGATTCTGAGCCAACAACAGTAATTTGAGATTCTGAGGAAGTGAAATTTCTTTTTGCAATCTGGCACCTACTTCTTGGGTCCAGATGCAAATGAGGAAACATAGTGTGTAATAATAAGGAATGCTTCAAATAATACCTCTTGTTTATGTATATGAAATAAATATTTCATGTCTATAAAGCCATTATTTCTAACCCTTTCTATGCTGAGGATATTGTTAAAAACCTTCTCTTTAATTGTACATTTTATTGGCAACTTACAACATCCATTACCGGAAAGCTGTTAGTGACCGTTTAAACTGTCAAGAGACAATAGGAGAGGTCACACAAGACTCTGAAGGTATTATAATATGTTTTCGTCATTATTACTGTCTTCTTTATTTGTCTTAACATACTGATTTAAACAGTGTGCTTGAGAAAACATTTTAATCCCAGAGATGAAGTGGAAGACTTAGGATATTATGTAACAAGGAACTTCATGAGTTATACTACATATAACCTAGTATTGGTAAGGCTATGAAAGCTAAGTGGTGTATAAGTGGGATTGTGGAGACAAGGAATACACAGGTTTTGGAAGGGGAATTCTCTAGGAGAGTCACCATTTGGTAGACTAAAACGCAATGAGAGAATAAAACTTGGATCTTAGGAATAGGTTTTGAAAACAGAAGATGAACTGAAGTGGTGGGCTTCCATATGAAAATGTAAAACTTTCAGGCTATACTGTTTCATAAGTTTTTAATACACAAAAGATGGATTATGAGCATTCTTATTTTTTTTAACTGTCAAGACTACCAACTGTCACAGTAAGTGGTTAGCACTCCTAGTTAGTATTTTGGAGGTGCCAGTTTTTTAAATCCCTGCCTGGTGGTTGGTTGTTCAGGCAGATTCTTTATGGTTACCCTCAATACCCCCAGAAAGTACCTTAAAATGGCCATGACCATTTCTGCGTCTCTCATATTCATTCGCCATCCTGCATGCCTGATGTATACAGTTGAGAAAAGCTTTGTTAAATAAATCAAGAACCAAAAACTTTTCATAGTCTCAAGTAAACTGCTGAAGTCTAGCAGTATTATGTTCATATTCTATAATGTATAAGTAACATACAGGTAAACAGCAGCATAATTAAAATTAACTGATAAATCTTCCAAGTGACTAAAAACTGTACACGTACATAATGCAGAGCTTTGCCAACAATCGCCAATTGAAATCAGATACTTTTCTATGGAACTTCTGATTTGGCTGCTGGAGTCTGATGCCAAAGTTCTGTCACAGCTGTGTTGCTTGTGATTGACTTGTTGAATTTCGGAATATGAATGTGACATTATGTGATGCAGCACCCAGACCCAGTTCCTACAAAGTATAAAAATGCAAGCGTGACATTTTATGATTGTAACACAGCACAGGTTTCAACATGACTTTTACTATCAATTAATTTGTTAACAAACGTGTCATCATATGAATTTCATGCCAAGTTAATGATGAATGCATCAATATATTTTGTATACCTACCATTTCCTAGGAAAAGATACCTTAATAAAAGCTGCAAACTTTTCATAAATTTACCACCAAACAAAACTTTGGGACCTCATGCTAAATGATGCTAGCATTGCTCCAAAACATGAGTTAACTGGTGCCAATGAGTTTGATGGCCATGTAGACAAACATGCAGTTTAACAAATACTACGATTTACCAAACACCACAGTCAAGTGGATCACATATTCATATTCAGAATGTCCTGTTTCAGATGTCAACCTGAAGACCAACTGTCATTACAGGGACAGTACCTCAAATGCCACAGTTGTTTCCACATTCTTTCCAAGCCACAGTGTTCACTAATTATCCTACTATTTGAGAGTATACAGCCTGGGATACTGACAGCTATATTATAAAAACAAACAAAAATATGTAACTTGGGATAACTGACGTTCCTTACAATTTGAGGCCCGGGAGTTGATGTTGCTCACATTTTTAGAATTTAAATAAACACAATTAAATTCAATCAACAGTACATCTAATTTCTCGCAAACACTCTTCGTAACAATATTACAATTCTGTGAACATTTAGTAATAAACACTTCCTTCACACTGCCCTGGTTATGTCATGTACCATGACCAACTTTGTTTTATTTCATAAGCAGTATATTCATTGAGAATCTGAAATCAGTTTCACTAAACAAAGGTGGCAGGCTGTGGCAAATATAAAGGTAAGCACATACATTAATATTATGACATGATGGATGAAAGCCAGAATAGCATACCCAGAAAGACATCCATGGCTAGGCAATGGCACAGTGAACATGTTTTCATGGTAACAAATAACCATGCAACAGAAGAACTGTTAGAAGTGGTGTTCTCCATATGGTCTGTGATGAGGCTATATAATGAGAACCAACAGGAGTTTTAGTTAGTCGAGAATGTGAGTGAGTTGCAGTCACGAGTTGGTCTTTGGTTGTGACCAGCACGAGTGTGAGCATGGAAGCAGAGGAGTCTCCACTGCTGAGAACCATAACCAAGCAACACCTAGTGAAGGCTATAGCAAACTGGGAAGACTAACATGTATTAGCGAGATTTGTGCAGTATAGTCACGGGTTATAAGCATCCAGTAAATCCAATAATAAGTCCAAACCCCATGTCTAGTCACTAACACGTGACAATATAGACCCTCCAATTCATTTACAAATCTTCCCATCATATCTAATGATGGTGACATATGACCTCACCAATTGATGGAGTTCCATAAAATAACTAAATAAACATGAACAGAACATAGAGTTTATGATCCTCACCTGCAATACTGTAGCCTTGATAGGCTGTGAGTAATGTTGCCAGCGAAAGAGCTGATTCATGCGGACACACAGGTTGGAAGCTGCTTGCTGAGCAACTTGCAGTTGGCAGTCACGCTGGCTTGATAGCTCATCCCCCCCATACTCATTAACGGTCTGCTTCCCTTTCAGTTGCAGGTTTTCATGAGGAATCAATCCGACCCCAGCGCACTGACAGTCCAACATTTCATGTGTAATGCAGGCACTGTCATGGTGAAAGGTAAACAGATCCTGAAATATACATCAAACTGGAATGGTTCATGTCTTCACTTCATCCACTTCACACTGGACTTCAAATACAAAGGGCCATCACCCAAATCCTCTTACAAAAGTGGCAACACTAAGTGATGTAAGGGTAAAGTGTTGAACTTCTATTCCAAAGGATCTGTGTTTGAGACCAGTGGTCTCCATTGTGGATTCTTCTGCCTACTTTTCCTGCCACAGCTGTCAAAGATAAATATCTATGAACATGAGGCATACTGGGCCCACAACATGATTTGGAGTCATCTTCTTTTTTAATTTGCTTAGTGGGGGGTGGAGTCCAACTGGGTCCACTCGGCACGGCGGCCACTGATTGGCCTATTGTAGCCTGCTCCGGGTGATTATGATGATGGAGAATTTGGTGGAATGAAGATTGTCGGGGGAAACCGAAGTACTCTGAGAAAACCTGCCCCAGCACCACTTTGTCCACCACAAATCCCACTTGACCAGACCCAGGATCAAACCTGGGCTGCCATGGTGGGAAGCCAGCTACTAACCGCTTGAGCTGTGGCGTGGCCTGGAGTCATTTTACCATAGGTCCCATTCCCAAGCAATCTCTCAACATCATCGTGGAGTCCAGAAGTGCAAGTTCTGTATAGTTGTAGGCTGCCTCATAAATCAACTAACAGGAAAATGTTATGCATATGCTGTATTTAAATCACCTGGACAGCATCCTTCACAATCATGCAATGTGTTTATTTTATTTTTGATCTGCTTATGTTATGACCATTTTTGGATGAAAAATTAAAACAAAAATTGATATCAGCTGATATTAATATATTATAAAATTCAGAGCATGGTACAATAGGCCAGAAGTGGCCACAGTGTAAGGGACTTAACCCCACCCCACTAACAATAAAAAAAATTCAGAACAAGCTGTTACTTAATGTACAAAACTTACTTCAAGAAAGTATAGAAAAAAGACAAGGGATGTACACCTTTGAATCTGCTTGAGATTTTGGCCTGTACTGCGGTATATTTCACTAGACTACCGAGGTTGCTAGCATATGTGATGACATGTTTGCTTTCTACCTGCACCTGGCATCAAGTTATGAGACAAGCTACAATTATGGGAAACATGGATAGTCAGGAGACCAACTGTGAAGGCACAAGAAACATAAAATCACTAAAATAAAGATCCAAATATCTGTATGACAAAACCTCATTTGTTTGAATGGGATGTACCACAGAATAGTTAGTGATAACCTGAACAAGGGAGATGACTGGAGACACTTCCTACACCTTACACAGTCTACAAAAATGTAATACACTACAGCAACTCAGAGGAAGATGTTATGAAACCTCTAGAAAAGGTGGACATATTGTACAGGCTCTTGTGAACATGATAATGAACCTTTGGACTGTATAAAATGTGAGGAATTTCTTGTCTGGCTGAGTGGCTATTGGGTTCTTGGGAAGGACCTTGCTCCATAAAAGTGGAAGTTACATTCCGTTCTGTAATACCTATAACAAGACAACNCATTTATCGTGCAGAGTGCAACAGGATGCTTAAATATAATATTATAACAAAACAATTTGGAATTATACTGGGACGGATACATAATTTTTGTGCAAGGCATAGTTCCAGGGAGATGTCAGAAGCACTGGTGTAAATATGACTAGTCTTGTTCTTCCAATAATTTTACTGCATAATATTTCTTGCCCCTTAGAAGATCGTGTACCTTGAGTTCTTCATTTGAGAGTCGGATTTTACTCTGGTTCTGGGGGTCCACTACTGCCCCACTTAGGCCTGTTTTGCTGATCTGTCGTTGGAAAATCTTCTCCTCAATAGAACCTGCTGTCAGAAGTCTGAAATATATATCATATGTTACATTATGTGCAATTATGGCTATTACTTTACTGGACTGCTGGAGAGAAAATGCCTACGGCACACCCGGTGCACTTGTTGACCAGAAAGAGTTAATAACATAAATCATTAATCAATAAACTGATTATAATAGTCACAATAATTTACATAATACAATTCTGTATTTAAGCATCCTGTTGCAAGTCATATTAAAATGTCCATGTATAACACAGTCTGTCAATAACGCAACAAATTGTTCCTTTTTCTTTCACTTACGCTTTAACACAACATGTTTCGGCCTTNATGACTTTAAAAATAGGAATTTTTTAACAGCAGACCTAAATTTTTTAATCTCATGAGCTTGTTCTTTTATATTAGGTGGAAGTTTATTAAAAATTTTAATTCCAAAATAATATGTTCCCTTTTGAAAGACAGTTAAGTTACATGAGGGATGATGGAGGTTATTACTATGTCTTGTGTTGATTGTATGAATCTCAGAATTAGATAAAAATAGATCTTTGTTTTTGACCACAAATAACAAAATGGAAAAAACGTACTGTGAGTAAAGGGGCAGAATCTTTAATCTCTTAAACAACTCCCTACAAGAATCTCTACTTCTAGAATTGATGATTACTCTTATTACCCTCTTCTGTAGTCTAAAGATATGGATGCAGAGGGGTGAATTACCCCAGAAAATCAGGCCATATGTCATAATAGAATGAAAATATGAAAAATATACTAATCTGATTGATTCTAAAGACATATAGGGTTCAATAGCCCTAACTGCATAGAAAGCTGAACCCAGTTTGGACATGAGCCAGTCAATGTGTCCTTTCCATGATAGGGTATTATTAATCATCAAACCTAGGAACTTAATATCAACGGTTGTAGCAATCTGACTGTTACTATAAATGATAGGTATGTCCATTGTAATACTATTCTTGGCTGAGAAATGCATAAAGTACGTTTTATTGAGATTCAATGTCAGTAAGTTAGCCTTAAACCATTCATTTATATTTTTCAATATTAAATTTAGTTCATTTTCATACTCAATACGATTAGAGTTCTTAACAATAATACTGGTATCATCCGCGAAGAGAATAGTTATTGATTTACTCTTTATAATATTTGGCAGATCATTAATGTATATCAAAAACAATAAGGGACCTAAGATTGATCCCTGGGGAACACCACTGACAATCCTACTCCAACTTGAATGAGTGCACTTCTTATTAGTTACAACTCTTTGATGTCTACCATGAAGGTAGGATTCCAGTAACGCATTAGCTTTTCCTACTATTCCATAAAATTTCAATTTAGATAATGGATTAGATAATTAGATTAGATAATTTAGATTAATGGAATAATAATGTATAAAGTATGAATTTTCATATCACAAAGAAGTTAAAGTTTTTACTCTAAGTTCAGCTAAGTCCCAGGTCAGAGGTCAGAGATGAAACTCCAACCAAGGAGCAAACTGTAGTGACAGAATTANAAATCGAGTTTGAGAAGTGTTTCGATGATTGGAAGAAGCGCTGGCGTAAGTGCATAATATCGAATGGGGACTATTTTGAAGGCGACAACATTAATGTAGACGAATGAATAAATATTTTTTCCAAAATACGGAAATTCCCGTCATTTTTTGAACACACCTCGTATATCAAGGGGTTGTGATAATTGAGTTTGGAGCATTAGTGGAGAAAATCAAAGTATTCAAAGAAAAATCTGTCCTGGTGTCACTTTGATATCCATATGAACTGCTGAGATTGAGCTGAGGCTTCTGTGGTAGTTAGCCTGCATTTAACCACTTCACCTATGACATGCTCAATAGCAAATGTTACCATACCTAAAGGAAGCATTGGGAAAATGTCTCAAAGATGAAGTGTTTTGCACTGTTGCAGTAACAGGCTATTAGATACGAGGAAGAAACAATTTTGGTATTTCTGACAAGGAGACTAATTTCAGGTACAGAGTGGAATGGTGTGTGATACATACTTACCTGTAAATATATACAGATCTTATCTGACCATCTCTCCATATGCGAGACATAGCCTGCAAGTCTGTGGCTGGATTCCAGTCTGAATCATACAGGACCAAATGAGAAGCACCTGTCAGATTCAGCCCAACACCGCCAGCTCTTGCACTCAACAGGAATACAACTACGGAGATAATAAGGAACATTTCAGGTTATGAAACATTTTTGGTTCCTGTTGAGTTGCTATCTAAGCATACATACTAATTCATATCTGGTAATGGAACAAAGAACACCAAGAAATGAACTTGAGACAGTTTGATCTCCATGAAATATGAGGTTGTCTATGAAGAACATGTCTTCTAGCATGTGCCAGTGTGTATTGTGATGGAAGCTTGTGGACTTTTGGGAGGAACATGCTTCCTCCATCTTCAGGGTAGAAGAGCAAGCCCATTCCTCTGTAACATCAGTAAGCATCAGTCAGACTACACTGTGTCAAATCCCAAAAGATAGTGTTCTTCATTTGATCTGGTTCACATGCTCATAATGTATTTCCATATAACCCATTTTATATTTTTCTCCTGTCACTCTCTCAGGAGTTGGCATAGCTCAGTTGGTATAGTGACTGGCTACGGACTGGATATGGGAGTTCAATTTTAAACAGGGGCAAGAGATTTTTCTCCACTCCACAGTCTCCATCCCTTTTTGATGGGTACTGGGGGTTCTTTCCTCAGGGGTAAAGTGAAGCTGACTATTCCACTCCATCTAGTGCTAAAGTCTAGGATAGTGGAGCTATATTTCAGCTCTCTCATATGTCTTCATGGTGTGGTAAGGTAAAGGTAAAGTTGTCCCTGTGCTTAAATAGTTAAGCACTATGCCACGAAGGCATATGGGAGAGTAGAGGTATAGCCCCACCTTTTTTCACCTCAGCACTAGATGGCGAATGTTCAGGTTCATGCCCCTGCTGTTTTACCCCCAGGGAAAGAGCCCCTTGTATGGCATGGTGCTGCACAGGGACAACTTTATTTTAATCACTTTCTCAGTCATACAAGTACCTGGTTTCTGACAGATGCAGCTCTTGTTATCAGATATTATGGTGTAGTGGTCCATTCATTCATTCATTATTAGAGGGGGTGGGTTTCCCCATGCACTTAGACCAGTTATTGGTCCATTGTGCGACTCCCTTTGATTTCTACTGTCCCCATACCCTACCGGTACTGGTGCTTTGCTATCAGCTCCACTTTGCCAGCGAGGTCAGTCCGCTTCTGGCATGTGGTACCTGATGCTTCAGCCCCACTTTGCCAGCGAGGTCAGTCCGCTTCTGGCATGTAGTACCTGATGCTTCCCCCATCTACCAGAGGCACTGGAAACTACTTGTGCGGGATACATTTTGCCTAATTTAGCTCAGAGGTCTCCTAGAGACATGAGGATCTTTTACGTGCCGTAAATCTACGACACGGGACACACGGCTTAAAGTCCCTCCCGGAGGACTTGTTCCCTGAATTTTTCCTTAAAAGTTCCACGACCTCCGCCAGGTTTGAACCAGCGTACCTTGAGTCATGAGGTGGGAACGTTACCTCTAGACTACGGAGGCTGCTATGGTATAGTGGTTAGTACTCTTGCTGCATATTCGGGATGTTCTGGATTTGAATCCTGACCCACTGACTGTCTATGCTGACTAAAAATGTGTGGGAATATTACTACTGAAATAGTTTATGAAATCCTTTGCACTCTGGAAATGTAACGAAGATACTCACCAAATTAATAAGATTCATGTTATAGACATTTTATTAATTTTATTGAAAGTATAAAAATGCTAAAAAAAAAGCTCTAGCAGATGGTAGGAGATCTTACAAACCAGAGGATTAGAAAAAAATTTGGAAACTTACAATGATCTGAATGCTGTCTGTTGAACATCCTGACAATCTGCATACGCTGTGTGCTTGGGGTTGAGCCATCCAACCGGCAGAACTTATATTGCTTTTGTTCACACATGTTTGCTAGCATGTCCAGAGTCTGGAAAAGGAAGTATCATATTTATGAGAACAGCCAAGGGAATTTCATTATGCCGGGCACATAGTTCAAATGGGATAGAGCTGTGACAAAACTCCACATTTTCCTCTGCTCTCAGTGTCCAATGTGTTGTCTGTCCATGTCTCATCCCTTCTTTTCTCATCTAAGTGCACTTCGACTTTTCCACAGGTCTTTTTCCCTTCTGGTTTCAATTCCATTTGCCATTTTGAGTGAGCAATGGCCAAATCATTCAAATCCATTTCTTTCTAAATCCCCCTGTAATCTCTTGACTTTTACTCTACCTGTGTATAGTAGGAGACAAGTACCACTTTCTTCTTTGTATGATTCAGTTCTTGAAGTAAACACATCACCACATCTAGCTTTCCCGATTGTTGTGGCAAGATGGCATCATTTTGTACTGGATAATTCTGCACCAGGTGGTAACTAATGTCCTCCTGCACAAGACCATTACAAAAAAGAGTGACATTTTGTATGTACACAGCTGCAGTTTTTGACTGTGCTGCATTATGAAGAATTTAAGATCTGAAGCTTTCACAGTGGCTAAAGTTGATAAGATCTTCTTGGGCTATCAGCTGCATCAGTCGGTAAAAATTACTGACGTTTCAGGGACCATCTCCATCTCCAACACCATGGTCTGACCATTAGGCCCTGAGGATGGTGACGGAAACTTTGATAATTTTTAATCACCTGACACAGCTGATAGCTTGAGAAGACTATCAATTATGATGGATGCTCAGAAAATGACAGGATTGACTAAGTCAGCCCAGATATGCGTTTCCTTGAAGCTGTAACCCATTATGCAAATTCAATTCATCATGCATGTCACAAAAGAAACTGACTTCCTTACTCTCTAACCAGCCAAGTGCCAAGTCAGGGATGAAACTCCAAACTTAGAAGTCAGGTCAGCCTGGTCAGGGCTATCACACATCTCAGAGGGTAGTGATGGAGCAATGATGAATAATCAGCAGGAGAAAACTGAAGGCACTTGGAGAGAAATCTGCTTGAGTCCCACTATGCCCACCATGTATCTCATGTGAAGTAAGGCAGGACTGAAGCTGAGGCTCCACAGTGAGAAGCCAGTGCCTAACCACCTGAGTTATGGCAATGCCCTATACATGCCATACCCTTGTCAGTTCATGTGGAAGGCTCACAACAGTGCTGGATATACCACATTACTTCGAAAATAAGACGCCCCAAAATTTAAGATGCATCTGGTTTTTGAATGTGGGTTTGGGGGGGATTAGAAAGATGTACAATCCTCACATTTAAGACACTTCAATTTTTCAATGGAGAAAGAAATGTGTAAAATATGCGTTTTATATTCGAAGTAATACTGTGCTTGTCAGCTGCAATAACTGCTGTAATAATGTGTAATAAATATGAATGAATACAAGGCAAAACTTCAGTAATATTGTGAAGTTTGCTCAATTCTGTGCAATAAATTTGAATAATGTGAAGGGTGGTCTGAAGCGGCCTCTGTAGTCTAGGGGTAACGTTCCCACCTCATGACTCAAGGTAAGCGGGTTCAAACCCGGCGGAGGTCGTGGAATTTTTAAGGGCGGAAAAATTCAGGGAACAAGTCCTCCGGGAGGGACTTTAAGCCGTGGGTTCCATGTCGTAGATTTACGGCACGTAAAAGAACCTCATGCCTCTAGGAGGCCTCTGAGCTAAATTAGGCCAAAAAGTTTCCTGCCCAAATAGTTTCCAATGCCTCCGATAGATGGGGAAGTATTAGGTACCACTGCCAGAGGAGGGACGACCTTGCTGACAGAAAGGGACTAACTATTAGATACCACTGCCAAGTAGAGGGTAGAAACCTCGCTGGCAGAAAGGGGCTGATAGCAAGCACCAGTATCGGTAGGGGATGGAGACGGTAGAAATTAAAAAGGGGGATGTACAATAGACTATCAGTCACGGTGCATGGGTAAACCCACCCCCTCAATACTGAATCACAGAAAGGGTGGTCTGAAAGAAACAGTGCTGGCCACAGTTGGCCCGGAATTTGTTTTGCTGTAAACATGATGTTACCATGTCTCATTAAGTGTTCAGTTCAATATGTATATATCACACTTCCATTAATTATGAAATGAAATAGTATTTGGCTTTAATATATCATAAAATGCCCACTTTTTTTCCTTTTTGTGCTTCTCCAAAAATTAGCTTCCTGTTATATTTACATATTATCAAACTATATATAAAAACATGCCAGATTTTCTGTAATTTTTACTACATTGGCAGTTGTTTACTGTATTTAGAAACTATTCAATACATTGTGTACTGTCAACATGTAATAACATTTCTTCCTTCAGTTTGCCTTTTCAGAATCATAATGCATATTACTTGTATATTCATGGGTGAATTAATTGTTGGAAATTACAGTACCACCTCAGACATAATATAGAACTCTATTATATGGCACTTTGTACAGTGGAGAGAAAGGAGAATCTGTAATTCGATATAATGTAGGCTGAATGAGATGGGATGTGTGGTATACTTGAGCTATGGAGAAGTGTGTGGGAGGGAGCAGTTGTTGTAATTTTAAAGACAAAGTAAACTTCCCATTATCTGGAAAGTATGGGGAATTTTGGTCTGCCAGTTGCATGAGAAAAACTTTTACACAAACCAAATACAGAGCCAAAACAGTGTTTCTGCTTTAGTCGTGCATGGCAGCATTCTTAGGTGACACAGAGGATGGAGGAGTGAAGATTTTGGATACATGTACCGTAACATAATCATAAATTCAACTATTGTACAAGACTGTAATCTTGAGAACTGTGAGGAATGAAGGAAGTCTGAACCATTAAGGGTGCAGCAACTACTATCTCAGCCAAAGCATTCATACTCTACAGTGGCTGTGCAAGCTCCATGTCACTGTCTTCATCAGGCACAACATTATTGTACTCAGTGTCAGTTTCACTGCTGACATGATGCTGTGCACTACAGAGATACAAACACAATTGCTTTACTTCATTTGAGCATTTACAAATTGTATAAGGTCTGCCATTACTTTTACTACTAAAATTAACTTATTTGTTATATTGTATAGGTTTATCAGTATTTTATTACAAATGTGTATGCTATTGGATGATAACTGTAATTCTTAGTTGTGACTGTAACTAGAACACTCTCCACATCCGCATGAGAATGTATTCTCAACAGGATTTATGGAAGGTGAATAAATGAAATGAGCACTACACAAATACTCTAGTAGCCAATATGATCTGAACTGATGCTATGCACAGTAAGTAGGTCTGTTTTAGCTCTTTCCCCCTTGATGGCCCCTTACTCCCTCACCCGACAAGTGTCAAGATTAGAGTCTCTACCAGTAGACTGTACTGTAATGGCACCCGCATGGGGAGAAGATGACAGGTAGCAGTGCTAGTGGTGGATGGGAGAACTACCACATGGCAGGTGAATGTATGAGCATTGCAAGTTTTGTTTTGAATAACTTTCTAAAAATATAACATTTTCTTTGAAATTTTTGCTGGATGGATGAGAGTTCTGGGTATTTTGAACTGGATAACCACATGGTTACTCTACTATATTGGTATTTGCACTAACCAGAGGTCTAACACTTCCTGAGAAGTTCAGGTTCGGGCCATGGTTTACCTGTCTGACTTCTCACTGTATGCTTAATCCATCCACATCCATACCCATGTTAGGTAGCCTGCCCTACGAAGAGTAATTATAAATGATAACTGATATGCTAGATCTATAAATTACTAAAACATACTTTTAGTGGTCTCTATATGGCACCTTCAGCTGACGCAATTTACAGAACCATACAGTATCACAATATAACACATAGATGACAGCAGGGCCACTTCAAGTGACAACATTACGCTTGAAAGTATGCTTGCATTGACCAAAGCCTGTACATGTTAAGAGGCATGCTTCATATTAATCTGTATTTAGTATGTCTCTGTACCTCTCCTGGCAATTGCTGTGACCGACGAGGTTTAACCAATGATGGATGATTGCAGATTTTTTTGAGCGCAGTGATTACTCCAAGGTGAGCTACTTCCTCTGGCCCTGACTCACAGCCTCGACTCTCCCAATAGTCAACTGCTGCTTTGTACATTGCTTGCTGCATAACATGACACCATAAGATGTAACTCAGACACTCAGTTGCCAACATAAAATTTTTAGTAAATCTTTTTGAAAGAGAGATTAAAGGGACTATTTTATGTTTAGGTTATCAAAGTCAGTTTTTATTACAGGCACTAAACATGTAACTACCTGTCTATCTAATTCAGTAACCAGCCAACAAACAATGTATGTAATTTGTAAGTTCTGAGGTTTTCACGGCGATGACTATGAAGAAAGTCGTCTTCTGGATTTTGGCACTGTGTATTCTTCGTTTTGGCCGACGTTTCGGAGGAACATATCGCCTCCATCACCTGCACTGAAGATGGAGGCGATATGTTCCTCCGAAACGTCGGCCAAAACGAAGAATACACAGTGCCAAAATCCAGAAGACGACTTTCTTCATAGTCATCGCCGTGAAAACCTCAGAACTTACAAATTACATACATTGTTTGTTGGCTGGTTACTGAATTAGATAGACAGGTAGTTACATGTTTAGTGCCTGTAATAAAAACTGACTTTGATAACCTAAACATAAAATAGTCCCTTTAATCTCTCTTTCAAAAAGATTTACTAAAAATTTTATGTTGGCAACTGAGTGTCTGAGTTACATCTTATGGTGTCATGTTATGCAGCAAGCAATGTACAAAGCAGCAGTTGACTATTGGGAGAGTCGAGGCTGTGAGTCAGGGCCAGAGGAAGTAGCTCACCTTGGAGTAATCACTGCGCTCAAAAAAATCTGCAATCATCCATCATTGGTTAAACCTCGTCGGTCACAGCAATTGCCAGGAGAGGTACAGAGACATACTAAATACAGATTAATATGAAGCATGCCTCTTAACATGTACAGGCTTTGGTCAATGCAAGCATACTTTCAAGCGTAATGTTGTCACTTGAAGTGGCCCTGCTGTCATCTATGTGTTATATTGTGATACTGTATGGTTCTGTAAATTGCGTCAGCTGAAGGTGCCATATAGAGACCACTAAAAGTATGTTTTAGTAATTTATAGATCTAGCATATCAGTTATCATTTATAATTACTCTTCGTAGGGCAGGCTACCTAACATGGGTATGGATGTGGATGGATTAAGCATACAGTGAGAAGTCAGACAGGTAAACCATGGCCCGAACCTGAACTTCTCAGGAAGTGTTAGACCTCTGGTTAGTGCAAATACCAATATAGTAGAGTAACCATGTGGTTATCCAGTTCAAAATACCCAGAACTCTCATCCATCCAGCAAAAATTTCAAAGAAAATGTTATATTTTTAGAAAGTTATTCAAAACAAAACTTGCAATGCTCATACATTCACCTGCCATGTGGTAGTTCTCCCATCCACCACTAGCACTGCTACCTGTCATCTTCTCCCCATGCGGGTGCCATTACAGTACAGTCTACTGGTAGAGACTCTAATCTTGACACTTGTCGGGTGAGGGAGTAAGGGGCCATCAAGGGGGAAAGAGCTAAAACAGACCTACTTACTGTGCATAGCATCAGTTCAGATCATATTGGCTACTAGAGTATTTGTGTAGTGCTCATTTCATTTATTCACCTTCCATAAATCCTGTTGAGAATACATTCTCATGCGGATGTGGAGAGTGTTCTAGTTACAGTCACAACTAAGAATTACAGTTATCATCCAATAGCATACACATTTGTAATAAAATACTGATAAACCTATACAATATAACAAATAAGTTAATTTTAGTAGTAAAAGTAATGGCAGACCTTATACAATTTGTAAATGCTCAAATGAAGTAAAGCAATTGTGTTTGTATCTCTGTAGTGCACAGCATCATGTCAGCAGTGAAACTGACACTGAGTACAATAATGTTGTGCCTGATGAAGACAGTGACATGGAGCTTGCACAGCCACTGTAGAGTATGAATGCTTTGGCTGAGATAGTAGTTGCTGCACCCTTAATGGTTCAGACTTCCTTCATTCCTCACAGTTCTCAAGATTACAGTCTTGTACAATAGTTGAATTTATGATTATGTTACGGTACATGTATCCAAAATCTTCACTCCTCCATCCTCTGTGTCACCTAAGAATGCTGCCATGCACGACTAAAGCAGAAACACTGTTTTGGCTCTGTATTTGGTTTGTGTAAAAGTTTTTCTCATGCAACTGGCAGACCAAAATTCCCCATACTTTCCAGATAATGGGAAGTTTACTTTGTCTTTAAAATTACAACAACTGCTCCCTCCCACACACTTCTCCATAGCTCAAGTATACCACACATCCCATCTCATTCAGCCTACATTATATCGAATTACAGATTCTCCTTTCTCTCCACTGTACAAAGTGCCATATAATAGAGTTCTATATTATGTCTGAGGTGGTACTGTAATTTCCAACAATTAATTCACCCATGAATATACAAGTAATATGCATTATGATTCTGAAAAGGCAAACTGAAGGAAGAAATGTTATTACATGTTGACAGTACACAATGTATTGAATAGTTTCTAAATACAGTAAACAACTGCCAATGTAGTAAAAATTACAGAAAATCTGGCATGTTTTTATATATAGTTTGATAATATGTAAATATAACAGGAAGCTAATTTTTGGAGAAGCACAAAAAGGAAAAAAAGTGGGCATTTTATGATATATTAAAGCCAAATACTATTTCATTTCATAATTAATGGAAGTGTGATATATACATATTGAACTGAACACTTAATGAGACATGGTAACATCATGTTTACAGCAAAACAAATTCCAGGCCAACTGTGGCCAGCACTGTTTCTTTCAGACCACCCTTTCTGTGATTCAGTATTGAGGGGGTGGGTTTACCCATGCACCGTGACTGATAGTCTATTGTACATCCCCCTTTTTAATTTCTACCGTCTCCATCCCCTACCGATACTGGTGCTTGCTATCAGCCCCTTTCTGCCAGCGAGGTTTCTACCCTCTACNGCCACTCCCCTCCGCGGTGACGTCACCGAGGGATATCGCGGTCGCTAGGCAACGCGAATCAACAGCGGCGACGTTACGATGGTAACAACGGTGACCTCCGCTAGCGTTACATAGCAACACAGCGTGGCTAGCAACAAGGGTGCCTATTACGTGGCCGTTTTCCCGTATTGTCCGATCGAGGCTACATAGGGAGCAGCGAAGGCTATTCACAGTCAGTTCTAGTGTGGCTACCGCAGAGTTGTACTGAGTCAGTCAGCGAGTCCTGGACCTATCGTCGAGTTAGCCAGCAACCAGTCAGTTGTATTGTGGCATTTGGAGTGTACTAATTGTGATACTGCAGGTAGCAGTAATCGTCAGATTGTAATTTGGGTGATTGTATGAGCGAATGTGAAATAAAACTCGCTACATCAAATACAACGAGAAGTTATTTGTCGCGATATACGCCCGATACGCGACAATATATATTCACAAGGCAAAGTTAAGATCTGTAGTCTCTTAAATAGATCTCTACGGGAATTATGGGATTTGACACCCATCATGATTTCTTTTGCAATGTAAATACTGTGACGAGCTATCTTACGTCCATCGCCGCGCAATGGCTACAATGGAAATTGTGGAGATCCCACAGCAACAAATCATAGCTACGAATTGCTGTTGAGTAACAACAGATGAGACAAAACTCATTACCAGTGTATAAAGAGCATTTCCGAAGCAACGGATTGCCGAACACATGAGATCGAACCTTGGGAATGGTGTCTCGTATCCGGTCTGCAGAACACCTACATAAGGTGTAAGAGCGACAGAGCTACACCAACACAGAGCTAATTAGCCTTCATACAACATGGTTGGAACCTAGTTGAGACGTCGCAGAAGTCACATGATACCACAGTTGATAATAACTGTATGGTGTATAAGTGTGAGTGTCCAATAAAGATTCGCTGAACCTGACACACATGTGAAGTTGTCGCGTGACACACCCAACATGTGACAACTAACTTCACGTGGGTCTCTGATTCAGGGAATCTTTATTGGACACTCACACTTATACAGTCAGATGAATTACCCCAGAAAATTATTCCATACTTCATTAAAGAGTGAAAATAAGCAAATAGATTGATTTGAGAGTGTCAATGTTACTAATGTGTAACATGAATCTAACTGCATAACATGCTCTACTTAGCTTTGGAATCAACTGATCAATATGGTTTTTCCAGTTTAAATGATTATCAATTTGCAAGCCAAGGAATTTTGTGTTTACTCCCTCTTCTATATATTTATCATTATATCCTATGTTTAATGGATACTGTGGTGAGTTTTTTGTTATAAATTTTATTACATTTGTTTTTTCTAGGTTCAGGGAGAAGCTTGTTTGTAGAAAACCATTTATTCATTTGTGAAAGAATCTTGCTTGATAACATGCAGAAATCATCTAAATTTTTACCATAAATTATAACACTAGTGTCATCTGCAAATATTATAGGTATTGCTGAGGTCCTTAGTGTAGGAGGGAGGTTGTTTATATAAATTATGAAAAGCAAAGGCCCCAAAATTGACCCCTGTGGAACGCCATGTTTTATTATTCCTCAGTTTGAGTAGGTATTTTGGATTGAATTTGATGATTTTATTTCAGTCTTTTGTTTTCTGTTAGGTAGGATCTGAACCAACTTAACATTGTTCCTTGAATGCCAAAGAAATGTAATTTAGTTAATAAAATTTCATGATTTACACAGTCAAACGCCTTTATTAAGTCACAGAATATTCCACCAACATGCATTTTTTGATTAATAGATTTCAGCACACTGTCTGTTACCTTAAGGGCTACATTTTCAATGGAAATTCCTTTCCTAAAGCCAAACTATTCTGGGACTAGTATTATGTTACTCCGAAAATAATGGCTTAACCTATTGTGCATAACTTTTTCAAGTACTTTAGAGAAAGTAGTTAGCAGTGAAATTGGCCTGTAGTTTGACATACTAGTCTTGTCCCCTTTTTTATATAGTGGTCTTACTACTGAAATCTTAAGACAATCAGGAAAGATTCCTGTGGATAGTGAGTGATTACAGATGTGAGTTAATGGGCTACTGATTACAGATGCACAAACTTTTAAATTTTTACTTATTATTCCATCATAACCTGAAGAGTTTTTTGTTTCAAGGGAATGTATTATACTTTTTAATTCAGTTTCAGTGGATGGAATGGTTTTAATACCAGGGAATTTTCTAGGAAATGTCTCTCTTAAAAATCAAATTACATTATCTCCCACTTCCTGATGCAAGTTTAGATTTTCTGTAATTGTTAGAAGAAAGTACTGAAGGCATCTGCAATTTCTCCTGGGTCCTCAACTTTTTCATCATTTATAAGGAGAGATGGTATCTGTTCAGTCAGATGTGATTTTCCTGTTTCAGGTTTTATTATATTCCAGATTGTTTTTATCTGATTATTCGATGTTGCTATAAGTCTAGTGTAATGCTGCCTTTTAGACTTTTTTATAACTCTACTCAGGATTTTGCAGTACCTTATGTAGTATGCTCTCATGTAGGGATTATTACTGCTCCTGCTGTCTACATACAGATGCCTTTTATGTTTACAAGATATTTTTATTCCTTCTGTAATCCAGTGGTTTTTTATTCTACTTACACTTTTATTCTGCATAGGAAAACTGGCTTCAAAGATATATACAAAAATATATAAAAAGGAGTTAAACTTATAATTTGTATCCTTAATTTTGAAAACAGGTTCCCACGTTTCATTTTCTAATAGAGGTTGAAATTGAGCAATGGTTTCACTATTTATTTTTCTGGTTCTCTGTTTCAAGGGTGTTGAATTTACTTCTGCAATAATATTATTTACTGTAAGAAATTGAGCATCATGGTCAGAGAGGCCGTTGACTAAGGAGATGTACAAGAAGAGCTTAATCTTCCATTATCTATGAAGATATTATCAATGGCTGTGCTCGAGGAATTTTGAACTCTTGCTGCAAAATTCACTGTGAGTGACAGATTGTATGTCCTTATTAAAGAGTTTACTTGTTTTTTCTGACTGCTTTCATTTAAATAGTTTATGTTTATGTCTTCACAGATTATAAACTCAGACTTTGGATCGTACAGATATTTTAAAGTTGCATCTAGTCTCCTTAGAAATTAATTAACCTCTCCTGAAGTGGCTCTGTACAGGCTTAATATAATTAGGTGAGATGTTTTAGTTACTAGATGTATTGCACAGATTTCAAAGTCTTGCTCCTTACAGTGATGAGAAATATAAATTTTGCTGAAATGTAGATCTGTCTTAACAAAAATACACACTCCTCCCCTCTGTAGGCTCTTTCAGCAAAAACTTGAGCCTAACAGGTAACCATTCATTGAGAGCAGCAATTCCTGTTCAACCATGTGATGTTCAATTAAACATAATATGAGAATTTATGTTGTCTATTTCAAAAGAGTGTAGTAATTCATCACTTTTGCTTCTCAAGCCTCTGATATTTTGGTGAAAGATATTTATTGAATTTAATGTTTCTGCATTTTGTCTGTGAATTTCCAAGACTGCTGGACTGCATTTAATGTATGTTAGGCATCTTGGTACTTTTGAATTTAATCTAAAAAAGGAGACACCCTAGCATTGGTTATAACAGGAATACCGCTTATACCCGACGCATGACCATCAACAACCCATTCAGCAATAAGCTGCGTGAGCCTCTTCTTGCCTCAAGAGCTCAGGTGCAGGCCATGCGTTGTGTAATCTTCCCTTGCAATTGATGATGTGTCAATGACACCAATGTGAGACATGTCACGACCCATCAGGCCCTGATCAAGCCTTAGATTCATGCTCCTGACCCTCCCATTCATCCATGGCTTGTCATGCCTCTCAAAGAGGCTGACAAATCCCACATTGGTGTTTGATGTCCTCTCTGCAATGTAGTTGAGTTCATTTTCAATTGAATAATGATAGTTTCTAACCAGGCTGTTTCCTGGCCCTCCCACTGTAATATGATCTTGCTTGGTAAGGCCTTTACCAAGCTTCCCTATATCCTCAACAACCTTTGCAATAGGAGCATTTGGTTTGAAAATGCTACATATGGAAAATTTAGTTCCCCAGATTTTCTTGAAGCATGGGGCCAATTTCCCTACCATGACTACTTCCCAGTAATAAAATGTTTCTTTTATTTTTATTTTTCTCTGTCTTCATTGTGATAGATTTTAGTTCCCTGCCTTTATGCTTCAACAAAACTGGGGTGGGGACATGGATATCCGCAGTTTCATTTTATCAGGAGAATTTCAATCAAGTAAAAGAAGTGGGTACAAAACTTGAAGATGAGTATGCATGTGTCTGTGAAGCAAAAGTGGTGTTTGGATGTGATACTGTTGTCAAGATGTGAATTTTATCCATGCACATTTTTCTACAGTTTCAAAAGCCATTGAGAGCTTAGCATCTCGTGGTGCACTCCTTCACGACTCACTTGAACTCGTTCAGAAAGCAATTTGTTCACTGAATTTTGCACTAGGCGAAATTGGAGACAAGATTAAAAGCAAGTTAGAAATGGTGTTGATGGACAACAGACGCAGTTTGTCTCCAGAAAACACTGAAGACTTCCAGTTGCCTATTGTGATGCTACTTTCTGCAGTGAATGATATATGTAAATAGGTGAGTCTGAATAAAGTGACCTCTTTCTTAAGTGCATATTGTTTTATTCTTGGTGCATATTTTCCTGCTTCTTAGCACATATTTTAAGTGTTTTTAGCGCATAAAGATCCGGGCCCTAGTAATTACAACGACTGACTTTTTGGACATGAAATCCAATGTCCTATTTTTATTTAAACAAGTTTCTGAGATTGGACTTCATCCTCAGGTAAAAGCCCACTCAGTTGAGCCCAACTGATAGAGCTATTCCCTATCTCCAGACAAAAGAACCAACAAAAGACAGGATATATAAATCAAACACAACATAAACCACCAGTAGGCATTCAGACAATTTTAAAATGTCAAGTGTGTGAAAACTAAATATTGTTTTAAATAAAAATAGGATTATGGGTACAAAAGATAAAGCTATCCCTGTAACAGGCCGTGAAGGCCCATAGGGTTGTGTGACATCGAGCCTCCCATATTTTTCTAGACAGTTGGTTCACAGATGGCGGTGAGGTTATCTGCATTAGGTGCCAGCCACTCTTTATCCCCCCGGAAGATTCCTGGTACTCATTTCTGCCAGAGGCTGAGTCGATCCCAGGGACATAGTGCAGCTGTAAGGATTAGGTCAATTGAAAGATCTAATGGCCTCATCAGGAATTGAAACCATGACCTTCCAGCTTGTAGCATAATATCCAAAAAGTCAATATTGTATTACTATACCACTGTCATGAACTTTTAGATCTTATATATGTAATTAACAGTCCAAGTAAGTGTGTTGCATTAGAACCAAAGATTCAACACTGGTAACACCACAGTCCACTATTAGGAAAGAATGTGATCCAATTCAGTGCAGTTTGTATCCTCACAATAAATTTTCCTACTATCCACTACTTTCCCCCACTGACTGACATCAGTATTAATTTGAATATTTGCTAAGCATAAGAGTATTTGATAATTCTGACCTGGAGTGGTGTGCTGTGACAGAAGACAACCATTTCATGTCTGGTAGGCAAATATTTATCAATTATTTCTTGAGTGCGCCGCAGGATGAACCAACTGGTGCAGTGGTTGAGTTCCGTTGCTCTCTGTTCACCCAGATTTATTACATCTTTATCAGCAGATGGCTGTCTCGATGCCAGTATAGGTTCTTCAAAATATTTTCGAAATTCTTGAAACCAAAGAGTAGTATCTTACTTGTTATCAGAAAATGGATCCACTGCTCTTTATAAACATTTCAGAGGTACTTCAATGTTCTCTCCAGAAAAAAAAATTAAATTCAGGAGTCTTTTATATACCACATATATGCTGAGACAAGATTCTTTCCACCAATCTGAACAAGTTCAGGGAAGAACTAATCGCATACTTTCCTCTGACCACAGTGGGGGGGAACACACACACACAGAACAAGGTGAGCCACCTAACAAAAATTAAGGGGAATAGATAGACAAGAAAGTAATCTCATAAGCCACATAACCCTTGAAAATTAGTGGGGGATACATAGACAGAGGAACAGATATCGACGGATACTCTGATGTAGTGGTGGGGCTTGTGTGGTCATGTGATTCTCAGAGCTATGGCAGCAGTAGGAGGGTCTTTCATGTTGGAGAGGTCAAGGTGATGATCCAGGGAAAAAGGGATACCCTGGGCCTACAGGTTGGGGGTTGAGGGTTGAGCGTGGAGGTTAATTGCTGACAAGCTTTTAACGATTCCAGCAGCATGAAAAAAAAAAATGGATACAAAAGTCACAGGATTGGGACCAATGGCGAGCAATCATAAAAGAAGCCAAGGTTCACCATGGACTGCAGTACCCACAGAAAAAGAAGGAAAAAAGAACTTCATTGTGATGAAAATCTGTGTCACCAGCAGTACAAGGCACTCAATGTCTAGTGCTGCTATGAACAGCACAGGTTTCATGCTGGTCAAACTACTGAACATATGTGAGCACAAAGTGAACACTAAATAAAACAGTGTTATTGAACAGTGTCACACATGCATTGCATGTATTTTGTTTCAGAACTAAGGAACATATCATGTAACGATTTGTGGATGTGAACTCCCTTCAGATGGGCCTTAATACCTATTATGTGTTCCATATGAAACAACCATAGAATACATTTTGGATATGAGGTTCTCACACAATGACTGAAGAAGAAGTCATGTCTTCTGGGTTCTAATGCTATGTCATTCAAAGAGTCTCAGCTTGCTGCTTGCTTGGCTTATTCTTTGACCTTGAAGATGAAGGTTGTATGTTCCTCTGAAAGAGCAGGATTTCTCTGAACTATTTAGTGTTACAACGCAGAAGATCATGCTCTTCTCAGTATAGAATACTGTGGTGTATAGACCTGTTGCTAAGCAGTAACTCTGTAAATAATGGCTGTTCCTAAGTAACATGTGCAACATACATGCAAGCAGCAACCCATTTCTAAGCAATGGCTCATTAAACACGTTCCTGCGGAAACAAACATGTGCTCAAAACAGAAGGTGTTTTCTGTTGAGTCTACTCCAAAGCTATATAGCTCGGACCCCAGGCTGGCTGAGTGCAGTTCAGTTGAGTGAAGTGAAGTAGATGTTTGGTCAGTGAGAGAGATCAGTTGAGGGTTGGCAGATGAGCTGAGCTCTGCAAGGAAGGCTGACAAAAGATGGCGATCCAGTTCAATCGAGAGCTAAAAGTGCGCCTGTGAAAAAAAAGAGTTCAGTTGTGGGATATCTGCCAGACAGTAATGACATGAGTGCGGGAAGCTGAGCATATCCACTGTTAGAAGACATTGCTAGGGAACAGCTGTTGAAGACACGGCAGACTGGAAAAAGGCTTAGCAGGTGCTGTGGTGATTTGTAGAGTGTGGAGATTAGTGATAGCACTGTAATTGCTTGTAGTTCAGAGTGGTGTATACAAATACAAATGTGTCAATAAATCCGATATCAAATCCATGCCCCATCTACAGTAACACACCCCTCCAGATAATGATTTCAAAGGGATTATCAGACTCCTGTCAACATTCAAACCTTCGTCATGTAGCTTCTATCATCCCTTTGCTGACTGAGACATGAATCATCCTGCAGTAAACAGTCCTAATTAATGTAAGAGTTGAGGTTTTCACAGCAGTGACTATGAAGAATGCCGTCTTCTGGGATGTGGCGCCATGTAGATATTTTGTTAACTGATGTTTCAGAGGAACATATCACGACAGCATTCTTCACAGTCCTAATTAATATTCCCTTGCTCAGGTGTCTTGTATGCAACATCACAAAAGAACACATACCTGTGTTTGAACCAAGCACACCAGGATTTGTGAAGTTGACAAGGGCATAGAATTCTTGTAGATCATTCTGTATAGGGGTTCCTGTCAGAAGAATTCTTCGTTTGCAATCCAACTGATATAGTAACTGGAAATGTCAAGATAAATGACAGGATAATTATGTTGTACATGCTTATTAATTTGATAATGGATAATTAAAAACCCTCTAGAGTTCAAGATAATTATCAATAACGGTATGAAAATATACACACAAACTTTAATTGTTCAAGTAAAGAGGTTGGTCTAGAAGTAAACACAGAGAAAATTAAGTATATGTTACTGTCTCTTCACCAAAATGCAGGGCAAAATCATGAGATAAAGATAGGAAACAGACGTTTTGAAAATGTGGCACAGTTCGGATATTTGGGAACAACGATAATAGATCAAAATCTGATTCAGGAGGAAATTAAGAGGTGACTGAACTCGGGTAATGCTTGCTACCATTCAGTCCAGAACCTTCTGTCTTCTTGTCTGTTGTCCAAAAACATAAAAATTAGAATATACAAAACTATAATTTTGCCTGTGGTTCTGTATGAGTGTGAAACTTGGTCTCTGACATTAAGGGAGGAACATAGACTGAGGGTGTTTGAGAGCAGGGTGTAGGAGGGGTGTGTTGTGCTCTCAAAGATCCTGAGGAAGGCAGAAACTGAAGGATGTGGGAAGATGGAAGGCAGCAATAAAGAGAAGGATTTACATTGGCATTAAAACACATCGCACACTTAATGCATTTGTCTTTTCTACTTACTGCATAGGTTCTGATTGTGGTGTTCTTCAGCCTGTGACCTTCATCACAGATGAGGAGATCAAAATGAATCTGAGAGATGTCATCATAATAACGAACAAACATTTCATATGAAATTAACATAATTGGTATTTGAGGCAAATGTTTGTAATCGCTTGGTCTGTTTTTCTGAAACAGGATAAAAACTATAATTATATAAAGCATCCTTTGCACTCCAGGTGTAAAAATGTAGCTTATTCTATGAGTTATTGGACAGTGGTTAAGTACCAACAGGTTTAATTACTCTGTAACTGCCACATGTGATAATTTTTCCCATACATCAGAAATAAATGCCAGATATAATAGCTTAAATTTGTAAGTAACAATACACTTAGTTTCATAACTTTACATTGGTTAAGGCCATAAAATATTGGATAAACTGTCAGTGGAACTTAAGAAAGATAAGTAAAACAAATGTGATTAAAACATGGCAATCACAGCCAATTAACTCCATAGTACTAAGACTTCTTTGACCAGGTGATACTCATTTAGTTGGTTGAGATAATAACTGCCATTATGCAACAAGAAACCCCCCACTGGTATCTCTACTCTGTCATAATGGTGGGGCTTGCATGAACCTGATGAACCTGATGATGTATTGCAAGATCTTAAAATTTTAAAAGTAGCAGCTTGGTGGAAGAGGGCACCAGACAGAGATAGTCAGAAAGCTGTTATCAAGGGGGCCAAGGCTCACAAAGGGCTATAGCACCAGATAAGAGGATCAGATGTAACAAGAAAGTTAATAATCATGTTCATAAAAGCCCAACAGTGAACCCTATCCTGAGTCAGTCCACCACAGAATGTATTCACACCTGACTGAACTATGAACCCGTTTAATACCTTCTTATCTACATCTAGGTTATCCAAATGGACTATTCTGACAAGGCTCATGTGTGCTACATACCCATAACATAATATTCTACTCAACACAAAGGATTCTGAAAGTTCAGAGCATGTGAGTAGAAAGATACTAATTATTTTTATATCCCCAGAAGTTTGAATTCCTCTCATGATTAAGTACACTTTGATGTAATTACAACAACGAAAAACAGTCAAGNTGAAGATGGAGGCGATACGTTCCTCCGAAACGTCGGTTAACACCGCATATACACGGTGCCAAATCCCAGAAGACTGCTTTCTTCATAGTCACCGCCGTGAAAGCCTCAAATCTTACAGTCAAGGTATCACCTGATCGACTACAAATGTCTGTACACGTTCTTGGCCAAGCCAACGAAGAAATTCATTCTGCCAGTTTTCCACAAGGCTGCTGGGTGTCACTATAAGAATCCGATGCAGTACTGGCTGGCCACCATATGGACCTTGTTTCAGTAACATCCTAGTAACATCATCACATTTAATAATCATAATAATTAACATAGAACTGTTTTCTTTATTCATTACATCATTTCTGAAAATATCTTTATTAACAGATAAAATGATATATACTTTCAAATCATCATCATATGTGAGCGAAGCAATGACCACATTGCGGACTGATGGAAGGTACAGTTATCACTGTGCTTAACAGCCACCATGCCACGAGATGTATGGGGAGTGGAGGTATAGTTCCACACATTCTTAACTGTGGCACTAGACGGAAATGTGTGGTCAGATTCATGCTCTGACTATTTACCTCTTGGGACCCCTCCCCCTCTGTATCTATTAGATAGTATGCTGGGTAGTCCCCACCAGGAATCAAACCCTGATTCCTCAGCCTTCCAGTCTATAGCTTTGTCTCTATACTGACTCAGTCAGTTTGGCTATGCATGGAAGACTGACAAGAGAAGATTAGTATTAGCTGAAATATGTTCATAGTTTCTCATTGGAAGGAAAGCACCAGGTTTCATACCCAGAATACCAGAAATTTAAATGAGGAAAACAACTTAGTGTTCTTACGTAATTACCAATCTAAGTAACTACTTAACCATCTGTACATGAGTAACCAAATACTTTAAAAAAATATTTTCTTACTGGGTCTTACCACACTACAGCAATGCATTGCAGAGTCTTTCCAAGACCCATCTCATCAGCCAAGATGGCACCATAATTTTCTGATTTCCTCATGCCCAATATGCATTCATACATGAACACAATGCCCAGTCTCTGATGTGGACGCAGTACACGAGCGATGCAATTGTCCACATTCACATCAACCACAGGGAGATGAGCAGGATTGTACTTCCACTGCCCCAACACAAAGCAGACATTTACTTACTTCTTGCATGTGGCAATAATATTTAAGTCACTACTGTCATTCAATTTTGACCTCCTTTACAAAGATAAAAGGCAATGTCATCCCTCTGCTTAAGTAATTAAGGACCATGCCATGAAGATGTGTGGAGGAGTGGAGGTACAGCTGTACCATTCCTTACCTCAGCACTAGATGGAGGTGAATGGCAGTCAGCTTCACAACCCTGTTGCTTTACCCCAGATACCTAGAGTAATGGGCTCAGTGGGCCTCACACCCGGTCTGGATGCTATGAAGAGGAGGAAAACCTCTTGCCCCTATTGGGAATCTAACCCATTCCTTGGCCATCCAGTCCATAGCCCATCACTATACCAACTATTTTTATCTCATATACCCTAATCAAGTATTTCAGACTCATGAAATTTCTTAACACATTCCCACCTGGGCAACTCGGTGCCTGCCTGTAGCAGCAGTGCACACTGCAATCCATATTTTGTGAACATTACATGTAATTTACCTCGCAGGTAATGTCTGAATTTTAAGCAGTCACTTTGGAACATATCTAGTACAAAGAAAGCAGTCTTCTGGGATTTGGCACCGTGTATATATATATATACATGGTGCCAAATCCCAGAAGACTGCTTTCTTCATAGTCACCGCCGTGAAAGCCTCAAATCTTACATATCTAGTACAGTTTGAGAGTGTGGTATCTTGTGAAACACTCTCCTTTATATATAGACCTGCTCATTCAGCTGCCACAACTTCAGTAACCAACAGTCTTGTACAGAGCTGCAATCAGTTTAGTTTCTAAGTTAAGGTAGCGAAGGTCAGTAACATGTGCAATGTCTGCACTCATTTATTTGTTATGATGCCTCACACACCAGCTTCCTATAGGACCATCACTTACTGATATTTATAAAAGACTAAATTAACTACAAACTGAAGTGAACGGAGTTCATGAAGGTAGGCCTAGGCCCACTGGGGCTGTAGTGCCAAGGGGGGGGGGGAACAAACAAACAAACTACAAACTTTTGAATCTGGTGCAACACAAAAAGAAATTTTCTCTACTCCTACAGTATAGTGAAATAGCCACAAAGTGAGGAAACTTCCTGCTCACTGAGATTGTCCTATGGACAAAAGTAATTCACAGTGTCAAGTCCTTATCAATTTTTAAAGCCTGCTGAATTGTAAGGTGTAATGGGTCAGTCAGCAAAGTAATAAGATACAAAATGGATATTTCTGATTCAATCCTGGCAGAGTCACTGTGTTACATATCAACACTCAGTAACACAAAAGTTCTTACATGACAGTGAGGGGATGATTAGTGAATAATGAACTGGACTGGATGTGGGAAGAAGTTGTGGCCTAATTTGAAGTACTATCCTGGTATCTGACTGGAGGGACTGAGGAAAACTATGAAGAATTTCAAACTCTATTGTCCCCGGACTGAGATATTAACTAAGGTCCTTCCAAATATAATTCTTGATCATTACTCATTCAACTGTGACATCTGGCCGAAGGTCTCATCCATGAAGAGTATTTCCCAGATATAAAGATGGCCAGGGAGTGAAGCTGACAGCTCATCTCAAAACTAATGTTGTAATAAATATTTGTGTGTACATAACCTCTTGGTGTGGTGCTCAGGTGCAGGAATTGCTTTAATTCTTCACATAAAAATGTTCTGGTAACAGAAATTGAAAATAACTTATTTCCACTAATTATGATATGGAAATTAAAATTAGGCATGAAATATTCCAATTACATTACAATTTCTTGTAAATTGTAAAACACCTATGGACAGCATCCTTAATAAACCATTAAATCACAAAATGAACTCCCACATTATGCCTTCATTTTACCAGTTTTTGTACAATGGAGCATAAAAATGAGTGGTAAGTCTGGAGGGATGTGGAAGGAATGAGCTGTGACCTACTGTAAATTACTATCCCAGCACTAACACGTGGACAGCACAGGTTTTAATCGAATATATGCCTGCTATTTTCACTGTTCTTTATTGCACAAAAGAAATGTATGAACAAGATTAAGTATATAACAGATTACACAAATGTGACAAATGGATTACTGCTGCACCTGATGTTCATGTGTGGGTGGAGGCATGATTAAAGGCTTCTCTGGACCTTTGCGTTTCTGAACAGAGAACAGGGCTGGTTGTGATGAAGTCTTCCTTGGTTTCTTCAACACTGGAATTGAAGCATTAGCTGTGGAGTCTGGCAATCTTTTGCTGCCAATGTTGGCACAGTTATCACTCTGTGCATCATGAGCATCACTTGAATCTGCTACATCAATAATCTGCAAAAGAATTATACTACTAATAACAAATGCATGAATACTTATTTCATCACATAACTTATAGCATCAAATAATAGACATGAACTGACTTTTCAATGTGAAATGAAATTGTCACGTGTTGGTGTATAATGCAACAAATAATTTCACGCGGTATTTGATATAGCGAATTTTATTTCACATTCGCTCTTACAATCACACAAATTACAATCTGACAATTACTGTCATCGGCAGGATCACAAATACTGGACTGCAAATGCTAGACTACAACTGAAGGTTGACTGCCTGGCTAACTCGTAACTATCTCGTAAACTGCTGACTGGAGAACTGTCTTTGGCCGCTGATACACTTTAACTAACTCGTCCACTGCTGTGTAGTTCCCTTATACAGTCGCAGTGCCCGCCTGTTATGCAATGGGTATCGCTGTTGCCTGTTACCCGTGTCACAGCTGCGTTGCGTGTTACATCACCATGGGGAGAGGAGGGGTCCTCCGTTAAGCAACATGTCACAATATATATATCTCCATATATAGTAAAAGCCCTGTTTAATGTTTCTCCTGAGAGCAGTGTGGATTTAAAAACTACACGAAAATCTTAAATGGCGGTCACTTAATGCTGTGATTATTGACTTTGACTGTTGAAATTGAACATTAAATGAGGATAACCCCTGTTTAACGTTTTTTTGGTAGACTACTAGGATCCAAAAACTAAACTAGAACGTTAAATTGAGGAACACTAAATTTGATGTTCTACTGTACTTGGAATACTCCATTTACATCTGTGAAATATAAGAAATCAGATTTAAGAAGCCATCTCACAAATTAAATGAGTGATGCTTGTATTTATTTTAAAGAAACATATGAGCAAAGAACTGAAGAACATCCTAAAAATATGCAGTAAAAAATTAAAGTTATTCCTGCAAACAGTCCGTGGAAGCCCATAGGGTTGTAAGCCTTATGCACCAGCCGCCCTTTACCTCCAGGAAGATTACTGGTACTCATTACATGACACTGCATTGCATTCCATGGATCCAAATTTAGTCAAAATGACTGTAGGATGTCGAATATGTCATATAAATACAAAACATATGTATAGACCCAATGGAGTTCTCAAACAAGAGAAACCAAGAATACACAGTGACCACACACAAGGCTATTTAAAGATACATGTTATTTTCTAGACAATAGGTATTCATCAACAGAGTAGAATGAATGTGTATTTAAGTATAGTTTCAGTGCTATTTTAAATTGTGCCTTTTCATTCATAAGACCTTTGAGATCAGATGGCAGGTTATTAAAAATGTTGATCCCAGCATAGTATGCACTTTTCTGAAAGCATGAGAGGTTAGCAGTTGGTTTATGAAGAGTGTTTGTCTCTTATGTTAACATTGTGTACATCTGCATGTGTCTGAAAATGTTCTTTGTTATTTGTAACGAAGTTTATTAATGAATATATATATATTCACAAGGCAAAGTTAAGATCTGTAGTCTCTTAACCCTTTGACGTTGTCATTTAAATTCCGCGGCCGCGGCTCCTGCGGTAATATATTCAGCCGGCCATTTAAATTTTGCTCGAAAATGATTTATTCATCATTGTTCTTAAATTTTATGAGATAGGAACA
>NW_019722978.1:202086-203931 GCF_002891405.2 Cryptotermes secundus | reverse complement strand
TATAAACACCAGCACATATCAGTCTCTGGTGTTTATAGCTTCAGAGCAAACAAAACACATCATTCATAACAGAAACAGCTCGCAATAGCCACAGGAACGTTGCTGCAAGACAGGCATATGTAACGACGACTTAGCGCTCTTAAACGCGTGTGTCATTAAATACAGTCCTCCTGACAACAGGCCAGTGAAAAATCTAACAATCTACAGCAAAACCATCAATTATTATGGGCGTTATAACATACGTGTGCAGCTGTGCGAAACATACACGTCGAACCCCCCCAGACGATTTAAATACCTGACGAAACATACACGTCAAACCACGGCAACGGGTTAAATAGAACTCTACAGAAATTACAGGATTTGACACCCATCATGATTCTAACAATTTTCTTTTGCAAAGTAAATACCTTTCTACTGTCGGATGAATTATCCCCCAAAAATATTCCACATACTTCATTAAAGATTGAAAATAAGCAAATAGATTGATTTGAGAGTGTCAATGTTACTAATATGTAACATGAAACTAACTGCATAACATGTTTTCTTGGCTTTGGAATCAACTCATTTCTGTTAAAGGCTGAGTTGATTCCAGGGCACACCTTTTTACTGGTAAGAAATGCTTTATATAAATCAGGAATCATGTAGTAAAAAGGTTCAGGTGTTACCTCAACTTCTTTGCTGCCAACAAACAACCTGCTACCTTCTTCAAGTGTTGCTGTTTTCATTCCAGAACACTGACCTATTATCTTCCCATCTGTGTCCTGAAACAATAGCAGTATAAATGCCTCACATTTCTTCTACCTTTCAAACAAACTCTATCAACAGCAGAACATAATTTTTGTAATGATTTTGAGTACTGTTTCAAACAACAAAAACTGTGCAATGACAAATGCTATGTAATGCAGCAGTTCTTAACATTCTGCAGCTAGCATCCTACCAGTCATTTTGCCTAAAATTGTAGTCCCACTGTTGTAAAAGCATAGCTTCTTCTCCAAGAAGTGTATAATAATAATAATAATAATTTCAATTTCAATTCCTTATTATTTATGAGCCGAGTCAACAGCCGCAAGACCAATTACAGACAGAGCACAGTGTAGATGAAAGTAATTACATTATAGGTGAAAGACAAATTACAGGCAAGTACTTGGGAAAACACAATAATGAAGAAAAGTAAACAAACAAACATAAAACTAAGTGTTATTAAGAAGTGAGAAATGAAACATAAATATTTAATTAAGAAATGAAAAGTATAGATTTTCAGAGGATAATAATAATAATAATTCATTTTGTTTTATTGCACATGCAAATAATAATACTAACAATTATACTAAGTGGCCTCCGTAGTCTAGAGGTAACGTTCCAACCTCATGACTCGTAGTACGCGGGTTCAAACCCGGCGGAGGTCGTGGAATTTTAAGGGCGGAAAAGTTCAGGGAACAAGTCCTCTGGGAGGGACTTTAAGCCGTGGGTCCCATGTCGTAGCTTTACAGCATGTAAAAGAACCTCATATCTCCTAAGGAGGTCACCGAACAAAATTCAAGGACATTTCCCGCCCAACAGTAGTCTCTAACACCTCTGATAGATGGGGGAAGCCAGTAGAGGCTGAACTCGCTGGCTTGGTCGGGACTGATGGTAAGCGCCAGNCAAGTTGTCACACCACTGGATATAGAATGCGTCAAAAATCAAAACAAATGTTCCAACCAATCACTGGAACAAGTCAAAATAACATAATATAAAACACAGACAACACAGTCACTAAACATAATAAAATGTGACTACAACAAGACTTAAATACTAGATGAAAACATATTAACCTTTTATCTTATAAAATTAATTCAGTTTATA